>NW_007072188.1:1733-11662 GCF_000164805.1 Carlito syrichta
CTACCTTGGCATTTTCCTAACCAGAGACGTGAAAGACCTTTACAATGAAAACTACAAAACGCTGCTCAAAGAAATCAAAGTTGACACAAACAAGTGGAAAAATATCCCATGCTCATGGATTGGAAGAATCAACATTGTGAAGATGTCCATCTTACCTAAGGCAATCTACAAATTCAATGCAATACCCATCAAATTACCAGCAACATTCTTTTCAGACCTAGAAAAAACAACACAGGAATTCATATGGAAACACAAACGTCTAAGAATAGCCAGAACAACCCTCAGCAAAAAAACCAAAGCAGGTGGTATCACATTACCAGACTTCAAACTTTACTATAAAACTACAATCATCAAAACAGCTTGGTATTGGTACAGGAACAGGCATATAGATCAATGGAATAGAATTGAGATTCCAGAAGCAAAACCTCAATTTCTCAGCCAACTCATCTTCGACAAAGCCCCCACCACCTACCACTGGGGAGAGGAGAACCTATTCAGTAAATGGTGCTGGGAAAACTGGCTGACCACATGCAGAAGATTGAAACAGGACCCCTATCTATCCCCATGCACAAAGGTTAATTCCAAATCGATCAGAGACCTAAATGTAAAACCTCAAACCACAAGAACCTTAGAAAATGAAGGAAATACCCTCATGGAAATCGGAACTGACATCCAATTCCTGAACAAAACCCAAAACCCACAGCTCATAAGAGAGAAGATAGACAAGTGGGACCTTATTAAACTGACGAGCTTCTGTAAAGCCAAAGAAACCATCACGTGAGCAGGGAGACAGCCTACAGACTGGGAAAAAATATTTGCCAACACCAGTTCTGGCAAAGGCTTAACATCCTGGATCCACAAGGAACTCAAACATGCTGAAAAGAAAAAAACAAAAAACCCCATTATAAAATGGGCAAAAGATATGAACAGACACTTCACAAAGGAAGACATCCGAGCAGCCAACAAACACATGAAGAAATGTTCAACCTCACTAACCATCAGGCAGATGCAGATGAAAACCACACTGAGATACCACCTAACTCCAGTCAGAATGGCAATTATCAACAACTCAAAAAATGACAGCTGCTGGAGAGGGTGTGGTGAAAAGGGAACACTTCTACACTGTTGGTGGGAGTGTAAACTAGTGCAACCTCTGTGGAAAGCAGTGTGGCTATTCCTAAAAGCTCTAAATACCAACCTCCCATATGACCCCCCAGTCCCCCTACTGGGAATATATCCTGAAGAACACAAATCACTCTATAAAAAAGATACCTGCACATGCATGTTTATTGCAGCATTGTTCACAATAGCAAGAACCTGGAAACAACTATGCTGCCCGTCAAAAGAGGACTGGTTTAAAAAAATGTGGTACATATACACGATGGAATACTATGCAGCCATAAAAAATAACAAAATCATGAATTTCACAGCAACCTGGATGGAACTAGAGTCTATAATACTGAGTGACTTCTCACCGAAACAAAGATCCGAGTATCACATGTTCTCACTCATATAATGGACCTTAAACATCCAATGCAATACTATACAAAAATGCTTGACAGTACTGGGAAACTATGGTGGGGGGAGGGAGATGGGATTAACAGTAGCAAATATCTGTCTGGGAACGGGGAAACACCCCATATCAACAGGGTGCCTGAATGAAATGCAATTGTATACCTAACCCTTAACTGTACCCCACAACTTCATAATAAAAAATAAATAAATAATTTTTTTAAAAAAAGAAAGTTTTAAAAAGAAAAAAAAAATTTTACTATAAAGATGTGGGGTACAATTCAGGGTTATATAAACATTGATCATGCAGGTACCCTTGTTGATGAGATATGCCTCTCCCTCCCCTAGCAGTTTCCCTCAACTGCCAATCCCGCCCCCCTCTCCTGACAGTTTCCCACTACTGCCAACTGCTTTCTTATAGCATTATAATTCTTCAAGGTCTCTGTGATAGATCACTGAGTATGATTGACTCCAAATCCATCCAAGTTGCTGTGAAGTCCTTATGTTTGTCTTTCTTTACGGCTGCATAATATCCCATTGTGTATATGTACCACATTTTTTTTATCCAGTTCAGCTTAGATAGGCAACATGGTTGGTTCTGTCTTTGACTAGTGATTAGAGGGTAAGTTAAAGTGAACTGCTAGAAAAACATGAGAGAACTAGGCAGTGTTAAAATGGCTGCTTGTTGGTTATATTGATGTCATCTTATGTACTTTCATTTCTCCCTCCTATTATTTTAAAATACTCTTATTTGTACCTGGGAACAAAGATGAAGTTCAGTCTTCTATAACTGCTTCCTGCTGGTTAGGGTCATCAAGATGTCTCTACCTGTTTTGAGTAAGATGAGATGAGAGGAAAGAGATCAGTGGAGACGCTAAGTATGTTTGGTATCTATATATCAGCGTATACTATTAGAATTAACACTATTATAATAAAGGCCATTATCACTGCTCTTATGACATTTTGAGTCATTGATGTCTAGTAAAATGTATTTATAAATATTTGCCCCAGTGGGCTCGACCCTTACTACAGGAGTTCAAGCAATTGTTACTGTTGCCCACCAGTGAATTCCTTAGTTCATGTGTGAATGTTCTCATTGCTTGTCTTCAAGTTTCTTTGGGTTTTGTGATCAGAATGTATTGACAGTATGAGATGTTTGTTAATGAAAACTTTAGCTTAGAGACAAGTAGTTAGATTGCAGTTTAAATTGTAGGAAATAATGAACAAGATAATTTAAAATAGATAGCATGAGTGAGAGAAAACTGTTCTTTTTTTTAAACAATAGGTCTGATATACCTTTACAATGATTGATATGTTAAAAAAGATAGAGTCCAGGCAACCTCCACTTTTAAAATGGGAGATGGACATCTCTTTACTTTTGATGGGAGGAGAGGGAGGAGGGAGAGGGTATTTTGCTTCTTAAAGTTGAACAAAAATAATTAGTAATACTTTAAACAAAAAAAGCCATTTTGTCATCCATTCTATGTTGGATTAGTAATCCTTATGTCTGAAAGATTTTAAAGTTGTTCACAATCTGGCACTGAAAAGCACCATAGATGATTATAAGTTGCAGTGGGTGACTGAGCTCTCAAATTCAATTTTAGGCTTTTACAGTCAATAGGTGTTATTCACAAAAACATTTTGCCTGGTCTTCAGGCAGTTCAGGAGAAGGGTGGAGGGTAGCTGTGGTTTCTAAAGCTGCCTTTTGTTTATTACTTCACCCTAGTGAGACTGAATTAATAACCTGAAGAGTTTAAGTATTAAGGGATCCAAAAGCATAATGTTATAACACAGGATTTCAGGCTATTGTAAAAGTTACTTATTTAATCAAAGTGATAGTCCCAAGATATTTTATTTATTTTATTTTAAAGATGTGGGGAACAATTCAGGATTAGGTAGATAAGTGATCATTGTACAGGTAAAGTTTGGGCCTCCCTTTGGTTCCCACTTTGCTTGGATTGAGATCAGGTCAAATATGTTGAAAAGTAAAAAAGCAAACGAACAAAAATACTCACTTAAAAATTTTTAAAAACTTCATTTTTTAATAAAGGAGACTTTAAAAAAACAAGGAAAACCAACAAAGATGGTGGAGGAAAGGGTGGTAATTGAATTTGTTTCTTCCTCTCCCCTTCTGTTGTTTATAGGAGAAAATTTTTTTGGAGATTGTTAATTAAAAGGCTCATATTTTGGTCTCTGAGTAACATTTTGGTCCAGTAATAGTATAATTGATATCAATGGTAAATTCATGGAAATAATTAAATTTTTTTGTAGCCTTGATTGTTCATAAATTCCTTTTGCATATTTCTTTCCACAAACCTTCCACATACCATTTTTTGACATGCTTGAATCTTTTATTTTTGTCCTTTACTTTCCTTCCTTTAAATAACCAGCCATTTTATAATATGACACTAATTTGCCATGCAAGATCCTTTCCTGTACAAAAAATTCTCTTTCTTTTATATCCTTCCTTCCCCAAAACACACTTTTGTACCAACAAATTTCTTTACAGCTTTCCTTTGCTTTCTGGTTTCTCTTTTTTATCTTTTTATAGATAACTTTTTACATTTATAACTTGAATTAATCCTTCCACTAACTTTTGATTAGAACAAGACTTTATAATTCCAACATGGATAGCCAAGACCAAATGGCTATCACCTGTGTCAATGAGGCAATTAATTTGGGTTCTCGTGCCCTAATATTTACCTGGGGGTTGTTGGTGAGCTATACCAGGAATCTTAGCAGATTTCCAGGCCTCTTCTGTGGCCACCATTTATGAACCAGGTGTTCTCTCCTTTCTTCAGAAGAGAGTATACCTGCTTCCCAATGGCTTTCTGACCTGCACAATGGATGAGGTCCTAGAAGTTTAGGCCTCTTTGGGACAACTATGCTCCTAGAGTCCCTGCAAACTTTACCCATAACAGTGGACATCATTCCCCTTAGCTGTCTTGTTCTTACCAGGTCTCTGATGGGCAGTTGGAGTTTTGTTGCTAATGGTGACTGCCAATTGGAATGCCTCTTTTGGGCCTCCATTCCTGCAGTACTCTGTGTTGGCACCCTGTTGCATCTTTAATGTCTCAATTGAATACAAACCTCAAAAGGATTTCAGGTTATTGTAAAAGTTACTCATTTAGTCAAAGTGATAGTCCCACGATATTTTATTTATTTTATTTTAAAGATGTGGGGAACAATTCAGGATTAGGTAGATAAGTGATCATTGTACAGGTCAAGTTTGGGCCTCCTTTTGGGCCCCACTTTGCTTGGATTGAGATCAGGTAAAAGACATTGAAAAGTAAAAAAGCTATACATATGAATGGTCTGATATGAAACCCTTTAGAGTGAACAGACCATGTGGATGTGAAATGATCTGTCCCTACTTATGTTTAATCATGAACAGGAAAATTTGTTTGAAAAAACTTTAGCAAGCCTGACATAACAAACGCTGGTGTTATTTAGCACTGATGTTTTAGCACATGGTAAAGTTATAGGAAGTAAGAGTTTGTCATAGCACTTGCAAGTTTGGTTTGGGAAAGTAGACTAAAATGACAATTGACTGGGTTTTATTTCCCTGTGAGCTAACAGGATTCATTAATTAAAACATGATCCCTCTTCATTTGCTGGGAGGAGGACTGACAGTCCCAGAATCCTGGTTTAGATCTAATTTGAGAGAGAGATTTATCATAGAAAAAAAGAACATAAACTTTAATGTCTATTGTTGCCCTGGACACATCCCTGAGGGAAGACTGTTTGAGCCATGGTGGAAGCCTGAAAGGGCTTCCAAAAACATGTGGTGGAGAAAAGGGGGAAGGTGGCACATGTGGTTTGACTTTGCTGCAGCTAGGAGGGCTGCCATCAGGGGTTTATCAGGTGGTGGGGAAGAGAGATGAGGAGGTAGGAGGCTAGGGTCAGTTGTCACAGTCATTGGTACTAGCCCTTCCTCCAGAAGTAAAGGTAGGTATAGAGATGGAGGAGGATGAGAAGAAGAAAGAGCAGAAGGGTAAACTGATCAAGGGTATGGTGGCGAAAGCAGGTTACCAGAGACAGAAGAAGCTAAACCAGCTGGGTTAACATCTGAGTTGTTAGAAGAGAAACAGGAAGGAGGTAGAGCAATTTTAAAAAAGAGTTAGGAGTATGTCATAGGGTCTGGGCTACCTCATTTTGAAAACCTTGGACCATTTGCCCTTATGGCAGCAATAGAGGTCAAGTTGAAGGAAAGTTTCAGAGGCAGAAGATGCACGTTGGGCCTACCTCCTTGTTGCCTAGATAATATTGAGGAGACACTTAGGGCAGATGCTCTTCTCTAGAGAGAGGATCCTGAGACCTTTTAGAATGCATTCCAATGGGTGAGGGCCCCTAGCTACTCCATCTTGGGTTTCCCATGGGGAGTGATTATAGAGGAGGAGAGAGATTGGTCTTAAGAGGTCAAAAGAAAGAGGGAATGCAGAGGTCCCAGGTCCTCGCAAAAAAAACAAAACAAAAAACAAAACCATCCATGTCCTCAGCCAGTGTCCCGGGCAGAGGATTGGTGGAATTAGCTGAGTATGTGAGTAACAAGTGAGAAAGGGTGTCCTTTTAGCTCCTTGACCCATTGGAGGCAGCAGTTCCATAGCAGAGAGGGCTCCAGACCCCAGTAAAAGGATGCTCCAAGATGAGCACTCAGGAGACTTAGCCAAGATTTCTGCAGAGAGTCCCAGACCCCAGCAAGAAAAATTCCTGAGCAGATACAGAAAATAAACCTCTTGGGTCATGTTCAAAATCCTCCTAGCAAGGAATAGGGTAGTACATGGAGGAGGGATTGGTCTTGGGAGCAGTTCTGAGGAGGCCAGCAAAAGAGACATAGGCAGTGGCTAGGGTGCTTCTGCATGGGCAATGGCTGATCCTACACAGGTGGAGAAACAGTAGCCTCCTTGGGCTCTCTTTTCAACCTTCTAGTGGGGAATGGGATCATGGATTCACTGGCAATGTTGTTGTTTCATACTGGAGAAGGCTGGGGCCACAAGGAGAGGTCTGTTTGATGTAGTTTGCCACAGGTGATAAGAGTAAGAGTGAATAGCAGAAAAAGAGAGCCAAGTACCTTGTCTCTTTCCATGGAGAGACTTGGGTTGGGAAAGAAAATAGTGAGAGAGAGAATGGCAAAATCTCAGTGGGGCTTTCCAAATGTTAGGTCAGACCCACTGTGGGGGTATGCAATCTAATACCATGCAAATGATGAAAAGAATTGAACAGAAGTTAGATTGGTAAGTATAGTTTATTTAGAAAGTAAATTGGAGAGAAAGAGAGAGAGAGAGAGGAGATTCACCTCCCCAAGGTAGGGGACAGGACAAAGCTAGGAAATATGGCTGCCATAGCTCACAGAGCCATGTGAACACACCAGAGTAACAAAGCAATGGCAAATGGCTCCTTGAATTTAACTACTTTTAAACTTTCCCTTTGATGGGGGCAAGTCATTAAGGTGACTGGATGGTGATGTGTTCCATATCATCATGAAGGAGACAGGTAAACACAGGCATTGACATCAGGTGATGAATGGCAGGCAGATGGGTGGGTTAGTCATGTGACTGTGGCCATGTTGATGGGGTCTGCGTCCTGAAGGTTACAGGAGCTAAAGAGATTAACTTGTTTGCAAAACAAGTTGGGGAAAGGGAGGTAAAACAATGATCAATAGCTACCGCTGAGAAACTGGTTCTGTCTTTGGCTAGTGATTGGAGGGTAAGTTAAAGTGAACTGCTAGAGAAACATGACAGAACTAGGCAGAGTTAAAATGGCTGCTCATTGGCTATATTGAGTCCATCTTACATCCTTTCAGTTAGATTAATGACAACCATGTTCATCTCTTCTAAGGGTCTGATATATGAGATTTATATTTTGCTATTATCATTTCTTTTTTTTCACTATTGAAGTTGTTCACACTTCTAAATATTCCTTTACTTCTATTAACCATTTTAATAGCTTCAAACAATACATTTGGACTTCAACTATATTTTAAAAATTAAATTAGCATACTTATATCACCTCTCACATTCCCTTTTCCTACCTCTTCAAAATACTGATTCGGGACATCTATATTTACGTGGTCATCTTTAATCCCTACATTTGTTTTAGTCTAATGTATTCAATAAATTAGATTCAGGGCTTATTTTTCATTTGTTTTATAGTGGGCCGATATTCATTTTATAGCCTTTCAAGTGGATGCAAGAGGACATTATCTTTTTCTCTTTTTTAATATTATTAAATGTTTTGTCTGTTGCTTTCATATTTAAATATGAGTCTAGACAGGTATAAAATTTGGAGAATCTTCTGAAGAATCAATATTATTGAAATGACCATACTGCCCAAAGAAATCTACAGATTCAGTGCAATCTCTATCAAAATATTCTATTCTTCACAGAACTAGAAAAAAACTGTCTTAAAATTTATATGCAACAAACAGGAGCCTGCATAACCAAAAAATTCACAGCAAAAAGAACAATTGTGAAGACATTACACAGCTTGAATTCAAACTATACCATGAGGTTATAGTAACTGAAACAGCATGGTAGTTGTGCAAGAACATTCAGATCAATGGAAAGCAGTAGAGATCACAGAAATAAAACAACATACCTGCAGCCAACTGATCTTTAATAAAGGTGACAAAAATAAACAATGAAGAGAGGGCACCTTATTCAGTAAATGATGCTGGGAAAATTGGCTATCCATTTGCAGAAGAATGGAACTGGACCTCTGCCTCTTGCCATACACAAAAGTTGACCAAGATGAATTAAAGACTTAAATGTGAGACATGAAACTATAAAAATCCTAGGAAAAAGCCTGGGAAACAAATTTCTGGACATCAGCCTAGGCAAATAATTTGTAATGAAGACTTCAAAAGCAATTGCAACAAAAACAAAAATATACAAATGAGACTGAATTAAATTAATTTTTTAAAAATTGCACAGCAAAATAAATAATCAACAGAGGGAACAGAAAACTTACAAAATGGGAGAAAATGTTTGCAAATTATGCCTCAGCAAAGGGTACTATCCAGAATCTACAAGGAATTTAACTCAACATGAAAACAAACAAGCAAACAAAACATCAAAAAGTGAACTAAGGACATGGATAGACACTTCTCAAAAGAAGACATACGGGATTCTGGTAAGATGACGATGGCATAGGTGGACTTGTGAGAGTCTCTGAATGTGAGTTCCCAAAAAGACTCTTACTTTTCTTCCCCCATCCCCCAGCCCACCACTAGCCACGCTGGTCTGAGGTCTGGGGACCTTCATTCCCATGCAGGGCCGAATATTGCAGCCCCCGGCTGCTGCTGTTCCACCATACGTGACTCCCGCCTGTGTGGGAGTCTCGGATCTCAGCTCCCTCCCTGGCTACATCGTCTCTCACCCAGCACCAAGCCGCCGGTCACGCAGGGAGGCTCTGGGTGCCTGCCTCTCAGAGACACTGGTCCTATTCCTGGCTGAAGTACCCTGTGGGGGGCCCAGGGCCACTCTCACCACTCACCACCTGCCCATTAGAGCTTTGGAGCTCTGGAGCTCTGGGCCCACCCTGGTTGAGGCACTCAGCGTGTGACTCCAAGCTTGGGGACCCAGACAAGTGAAGAGAAACAATCTGTAAAAGTGAAACTGCCATTCTCCAGGCAGAGATTTCCATTGCCCCACTCACCTATCAACAAACCCCACCTCAGTTCCTAAGGTAATGTCACTAAACAGGAGACAAAGCCCCACCCCTATGCTGAATCAGACAAAAGCAACACCCAGGCAGCAGGTTAAAAAAAAACAAACCCAAACTGTGAGTAAATCTAGCTGCCTGCAATGAAAAACAAAGGGCAGAGGCTGGAGATCAGAACTGAAGTGACTTTAGTCTGATCTCTTATTTTGACTTTTGATTTTATCATTTTGACTGTTTGTTTGGATCACTTTTGTTATTTGATTTCTGACTTACACTGTTTCATGATTTTATTGGTCTGTCTCTGTGTAGCTACCAGTATTCTTTAGTGAATCTTTCTTACGTGTCTTTTTTCACTTCTCTCCAGCCTTGTGTCTCTTTCTCACCTGATAGTTGGTATGTATGTTGTTTTCTCTCTTCCTTTTCTCTCTTTCTAGCTTCCTATTGACTCCCCATTCCTCCATTATTTTCCTCTTTTATACCCCCTTTTAATCTAGGGACCAAGCCTACATACTGCTGCATGGACAGATTGTAAGGTAGAGGGAAATAGGTTCCAGTGTGCTCATACAGCTGTTGGTGGAAGCTAGAATCAGTATATACATTCTGGACCACAGCTTCCCCCTCAGTTAAACCTCAAAACTGCAAAATGTACAGCCCTCAGCCCACACTCCAACCTCAAAAGTGAACAAAGCCAGAAGACCCTCATAAGGAAGAATAGGATATTGCAGAAGTGAAACAAAAGCAACCCCACCTTCCCT
>NW_007072188.1:11912-12346 GCF_000164805.1 Carlito syrichta
AAAATATAGAACTAACCCAAACTCTCAAAAAACACAGAAAATAAGCTCAAAAAGACAGAACAAAACCTTCAAGAGATGAGCAATTTCTTCCAGAGACCGAACATAAGAGTAATTGGCCTTCCTGAGGCAGAAAGAGAGATAGAGACGACACTGGAACAAACTTTCCATGAGACCATTCAAGAAAACTTCCCTTATCTAATTAGTGGTGCAAAAATTCAAACACAAGAGATTAGGAGAACCCCTGCAAGACAACAAATGAGAAGACCAACTCCTAGACACATAATAATTCGCCTAAACAAAGTAGACATAAAAGAAAAAAATCCTAAAGACAACAAGAGAAAAAGGCCAGATCACCCTACCATGGAAGACCAATTAGAAGAGCAGCAGATTTATCTGCAGAAACCCTGCAGGCTAGGAGAGCTTGGAGCCCTATC
>NW_007072188.1:12471-12772 GCF_000164805.1 Carlito syrichta
AGGCAACAATATACTGCCTTCAAGAGACCCATTTCACTAGAAAGGACATACACAGACTCAAAGTAAGAGGATGGGAATTAAATTTTCAGGCGAATGGAACACAAAAGAAAGGAGAAGTCGCAATCCTAATTTCAGACAAAATACCATTTAAAAATTTAAAAAGATACAGAGGGCCACTACGTAATGATAAAAGGTTCACTCCGCCAACAAGAAATATCTATCCTAAAGAAATATGCACCCAACATAGGTGCGCCAACATTCATAAAGCAACTTCTAGGAAAACTAAAGAAAGATATTGACT
>NW_007072189.1:0-903 GCF_000164805.1 Carlito syrichta
GAAAAATCGGGCATACCAGACGACCCCCGCTCCTGCCTGGCTCGCCAATGCGACCGGGAGTTGAACTAAACTTAGTCTGGGTCTGCGCCTCTCGTGCCTGGACCCCCTCTGAGCCCACACTTTCCAGCACTTAGGCTCCCTCTGAGATCGAGGAACGTCTCCCAAGACCTCTGGCCAGGAGGGTCCTAGAGTGCCTCTACTCTACCTTATTCCGGCCTTATAAAATGAATATCGATATCCTACCAGAAGCGCATGTGCACTTACCCACTGGCTAAGACACTTCAGGCTGGAGTCTAGGAGGTCTCTGAAAATCTCGCTGGGGCTTCCAAATGTTGAACCCAGGACTCTAATGAGAGATATAAGGACCACAAAGAGCCAGCTCCAATGCAAACACACGAGGGTCTTTATTCAGGCTCGAGTCTGGGCTCACGCCCGAAGCAGCAGCTTCAGGGACGAGAGCCCCAATTCATAATGGCAAGCAGTTTTTATGCACAATTACAGAGGGAGGGGAAAGAACTTCAAACCTGATTCTACATGATTGGGTAATTTCTCCTAATGGGTACGGGAACACTTGGTATTGGTGGGTGCTGCCCGTGATTGACAGAAACCCACTTAATGGGCCGAGTGGAATGTTAGATAAGTTAGGTCCATACAGTCCCTGCGTATGAAGTAACCTGAGCCGGCAGGCAAAGGGTTACATTAGCCCTTTAAGTTTCCATCCCAAGGTATGCTTAGGAAAGCTTGTTTGCTTAACATTTACATAACATGGTCATTATGGGACAACAAAAGCCAAACTTAACAAAGTTTTAAATATGAATGCTGCAAACCCATACAGTGAATGTGGGGTAGAAAATCATATACTAATTCTGGGAATTTATCAAATATCACAAGCTTATTATAGCA
>NW_007072190.1:0-776 GCF_000164805.1 Carlito syrichta
GGAGACAACTGAAAGTACTCTTTCTCATTTTCTATTTTATTTTATTGCGTTTTGCTCTTTCATTTTTTACTAGATTACTTGTTTCCAGACAAAGACAGTTAAATAACATTCAGTAATATCCAAAATTGAAAATATACGGAAGCCATGATTAATACTCTCTTTGAATCTCTATAACTACCCAATAATATGCACATGCTGTTCCCATTTTATAGCAGAGCACTGAAGACTACAGACGTTAATGACGTTTGTAAACCTGTACAGCCGGTAGGAGTGAAACTGGAATATGAACCCAGACCTTTTAATCATATTCTTATTTATTTATTCATTTTTATTTTTATTTTGAGTCAGAGTCTTACTCTTTGTTGTCCAGGCTGGAGTGCAGTGTGGCACGTTCCCGGCCACTGCAGCCTCAACCTGCTGGATTCCGGTGATCCTTCCACTTCAGCCTTCCAAGTAGCCACAGACACACGCCCCAACGCCAGGCTACTTTGTGTAAATTTAGAGATGAGGTCTCACCAAGTTGCTCAGTCTGGTCTCGAATCCCAGGGCTCAGGCAATCCTCTCGCCTCGGTCTCCCAAAAGTACTGAGATAACAGGCTCAGCCACCATGCCTGGCCAATCTTTTAATTTTAAAAGCTTTATTCCCTGTGCTTCATGTTGCTGTAGTATGTTCATTCTTTTATTTTTGCCCTAGTTTCCAAATCTTTTTAGAAAACTTTTTTTTCAAGAAAGGCAGTTCTAGCTTTAAATTTATGCATTCTAGTGTATATTTTAAT
>NW_007072191.1:0-857 GCF_000164805.1 Carlito syrichta
CAGGTCAAGGCTGCGGTGTTCTGGGAGCAGCCACTGCACTCCAGTCTGGGTGACAGAGTGAGACTCCAACTCAAAAAAAAAAAAAAAAAGGAAAAAGATAATGCTGTCTGATTAAGAGGTGACTCTGACCACACTAGGAATGCCTCTTTGTTGGAGTCATTTCTTCTGAGACTGCCAGGAATGGGAAGAATTACATGGAAAGCAAATATTAGAAAAATGGTCTTGACACTGAGCTTTGCCATTGGACAGCGGGCTTGACTGTCTCCAGGCAATACCTGCACATCAATGGGCCAATATTTCTAGTGGCTGCTAATGAATTTACCAAGGGTTCTCTCTAGTTGTTGAAATAAAAGCCTTATTCTTTTCCATTTTAATTGGGAGACATAATGCAGAGTGAGGAATGAAAGTTGATTGCCTGAAGACAGCTGATTTCATGAATCCTTTTAGCAGATATATACCAAGGTGGACTTTGTATAAGTAACATTATGGAAAGAAAATATCAACTTCCTGCCTTATGCTGATTGAGATCTGTCTGTTCCCCTAGGAAAGGTTGTTTCTGCCTTTTTTAGATTACAAACCAGTTACTCATGAATGGTTTCTAAACCTGTATTCAATACTGACCCTGTTGCTGGTGTTCCATAATTAAAAATAACATTTCAGCCGGACTCGGTGGCTCAGCCTGTAATCCTGTGCTTTGGGAGGCTGAGGTGAGTGGATTGCCTGAGCCAGAGCGTTCGAGACCCACCTGGGCCACTTGGTGAGACCTCATCTCTACAATAAATCAAAAATTAGCCAAGCATGGTAGCATGTGCCTATAGTTTCAGCTACTTGGAAGGCTGAGGCAGAAGGATCGCCGA
>NW_007072192.1:0-320 GCF_000164805.1 Carlito syrichta
CAGACGACACTGAGAAGGCAAGTCGTATCAGACGACAATAAGATGGGAAGTAGTATCAGACGGCACTAACAAGGCAAGTAGTGTCAGATGACACTAAGAAGGCAAGTAGTATCAGATGACACTAACACGGCAAGTAGTGTCAGACGACACTAAAAGGCACATAGTATAAGATGACACTAAGATGGCAAGTAGTATCAGATGACACTAAGAAGGCAAGTACTATCAGACGACACTAAGATGGCAAGTAGTATCGGAAGACACTAAGAAGGCAAGTACTATCAGACGACACTAAGATGCCAAGTAGTATCGGAAGACACTAA
>NW_007072193.1:0-728 GCF_000164805.1 Carlito syrichta
AACTACCTATAAAAAAAAGCCCTGGTCCAGATGGCTTTCCAGCAGAATTCTACAAGACATTTAAGGAGGAGATGATACCAATCCTACTGAAGGTGTTCTAGGCAATTGAAAAAGATGGAACTATCCCCAAATCATTTTACGAAGCCAACATCACATTGATACCCAAACCAGGAAGAGATCCAACAAAGAAAGAGAACTACAGGCCAATATCTTTGATGAATATACATGCTAAAATTCTCAACAAGATTCTAGCAAACCATATTCAGCAATAATTCTCAAAAATTATCCATCATGACCAAGTAGGCTTCATTCCTGGGATGCAAGGTTGGTTCAACATTTGTAAAACCATAAATGTAATTAAATACATCAACAGATGTCAAAACAAAAACCACATGATTATATCATTAGATGCAGAAAAAGCTTTTGATAAAATCCAGCACCCCTTCTTGATAAAAACCCTTGAACATCTAGGCATATGGGGAACATACCTCAAAATAGTAAAAGCCATCTACAAGAAACCCACAGCCAGCATACTCCTAATTGGACAAAAATTGGAACCATTTCCCCTGAAAACAGGAACTAGACAAGGATGCCCACTCTCACCCCTCCTGTTCAACATAGTATTGGAAGTCCTGGCTCGAGCAATCAGAGAAGAGGAGGCAATCAGGGGTATCCAAATAGGAAAAGAGGAAGTCAAGTTATCTCTCTTTGCAGATGATATGATGGTG
>NW_007072194.1:0-505 GCF_000164805.1 Carlito syrichta
ACTAAGTTTGTGACTTCACTGTGTGAAGGGCCATTTGACTCCTATTTTTTTTAACTCTTTTTTGTTTTTGAGTCAAAGTCTCACTCCATCGCCCAGGTTAGTGAGACTCCAACTAATAATAATAAGAAGAAGAAGAAGAAATAAAAAATAAATAAATTGTTTAACTATATCATGTATGTCCCCTTCTGATCTGTTTATGCTGTTGCTTTCTTAGCAATATCGATCTTTAAGACAGGGAAAAAGTCAGCTGGGCTCGGTCACTCAGTCTGTAGTCCCAGCACTTTGGGAGGCTGAGGTAAGTGGATTGCCTGAGCCCGCGGGTTCGAGACCCACCTGGGCAACTTGGCAAGAACTCATCTTTACAATAAAATCAAAATGAACCGGGCATGGTAGCGAGCGCCTGTAGTTCCAGCTACTTGGAAGGCTGAGGCGGAAGGATCACCGGAGCCCAGCAGGTCGAGTTTGCGGTGACTGGGAGTGGCTGGGTGACAGAGTGAGACTCGAA
>NW_007072195.1:0-776 GCF_000164805.1 Carlito syrichta
GGGAATCCTGTAAAGCCATATTTAGCGAATCAAAATAATCCAAACAATAGGTATCACATGGGTTGAGGAGGTCTCCTCGTGGTGAGTGTGCAGTTTTAAGCATAAGCAAAAATTAAGTTAAAATCATTTTTGGCATCTGAAGTGGTGTTTGGTTTTACTTTTGTAAGTTGCCAAAGTTTTCATTCATTTGCACCCTTTTCTTCTTGTGTTAAGTAATGGAGGATTAGAGAAAACAGTGTCCAGTGACTTAACATAAATTGTGTCCTCTTACTCCTCCCTTCCAGTGGGTGTCAGCTGTGGGGGGAGGTGGCTGCACATTTAATTCTCTGCAGGGGCATTGGCCTGTCTGCTAGCTCAAATGATCCATTTTCCTGGGTCTGACTGTGAAATCCAGGCTCCAACTTTGGGCTGCTGGGGAGTTGTGTGGTGTCATGTGGGGTGACAGCCCCTCCTATGTTGCTCCCCACAGGATAAGTCACTGCCCTGGTGCCCCCAAGAATCCTCATTCCCCAAAGGAGGTGCAGGAATCAATCCCCACCAACCATGCAGGAGCAGAGAGACAGAGAGAGGCTGATGGGTTTTGTTTTAACTTTTCTTGTAGTTTTGAAGGAAAGCCTACTTCTCTGAGAGAGGCCCTGCCGCCTTTCAGATCTCACACTATGGAAAAAGATCAGTCACATTTTGTCCTGGCTGCCAGAATGAGAGATTTACAAGGGGTCCCTTCAGAAAGAATTCCCAGTAGAGTCCACGCTGAAACGTCTTCTTCTCCAGTACAA
>NW_007072196.1:0-1231 GCF_000164805.1 Carlito syrichta
CTTGAGCTCTTCTTTTGAGTTGTCTCACTCTCTCATCCTGGCTGGAGGGCACGCCCAGGCGGGGGGGCAGTGGCACGCTCCCGGCCACCGCAGCCTTGACCTGCTGGGCTCAGGCGATCCTTCCAACTCAGCCTTCCAAGTAGCTGGAACTTCCTTGAGTTTTTTTCCTTTTTTTTTTTTTTGAGTTGGAGTCTCACTGTGTCACCCAGACTGGAGTGCAGTGGCCGCTCCCGGCCACGGCAGCCTCGACCTGCTGGGCTCCGGCGATCCTTCCGTCTCAGCTTTCCAAGTAGCTGGAACTACAGGCGCGCGCTACCACGCCGGCTAATTTTTGAATTATTGTAGAGATGAGGTCTCGTCAAATTGCCCAGGCGGGTCTTGAACCCTTGAGTTCTTAATAACCAATACAGAGTAAGTTCCTTAAGGGTGGTCGCACAGGGCGCTGCTCAGGGAGTGGGTGGGGGAGGAGGAGTGTGTCTGTGGCGTTAAATGGCCCTGCGAGTGCTCAGTTTCTCGAAGCCTGAGTTTCCTCCATCTTCCAGAAAATAAGGATAAGGCTGTCTACCTCGCAGGAAAGGCCTTTCTGTAGAGGGCTCACACAGCCTGGCGTGAAAAACGGTGACTATTATTTCATTCGCTGCAGCCGTGTCGCACAGTGCTGGCACAAAGCAGGGGCCTAAACAGTGTCTGCAGACAGAATGAATGATTGCATGTTCAAGCTCATGTCCCAACTCAATAAACGCCACTTACAAACCCAAGGTGCAAGATTAGTCTCAGTGATCAGGAATTCCTGCTTCTTCTAAGCCAGATTCTGTTCAACATCCCAGCGTTGCACTGCCTGTAGAACTTACAAAGAAACAAATTGGACACTGCAGGAGACTTGGTCTATGCTTTAATAATAGCAAATGTTTACAAAGGCTCTGATGGGCACCAGACACTGCTCTAAGCACTTGATTTCCTCTGTTGACAGTGTTCTGAGGAGACCTGCCTCAGCATCAGTGCAATAGGTCAAAGCAGCCTCCTTGGACAGCTGTCATTTGTTACTAGCAAAAGGGTACTAATGTATGCAAATTAAAATTACTTCAAAGAAAAGTAGTGGGGTAGCTGGGCATGGTGGCTCACACCTATAATCCCAGCGTTTTGGGAGGCCGAGGTGACAGAATGGCCTGAGCCCAGGAGTTTGAGACCGGCCTGGGCAAATTGGTGAGACCTCATCTCTACAATAAATCAA
>NW_007072197.1:0-471 GCF_000164805.1 Carlito syrichta
TTGGCTTTGCAGAAGCTTGTCAAGTTTAATGAGGTCCCACTTGTCTATCTTATCCCTTATGGCCTGTGGGTTTTGAGTTTTGTTCAGGAATTGGATGCCAGTTCCAATTTCCATGAGGGTATGTCCTTCATTTTCTAATGTTCTTATGGTTTGAGGTTTTATATTTAGGTCCCTGATCCATTTGGAGTTAATTTTTGTGTATGGGGATAGATAGGGGTCCTGTTTCAATCTTCTGCATAAGGTCAGCCAGTTTTCCCAGCACCATTTACTGAATAGGTTCTCCTCTCCCCAGTGGTAGGTGGTGGAGTCTTTGTCGAAGATGAGTTGGTTGAGAAATTGAGGTCTTGCCTCTGGAATCTCAATTCTATTTCATTGGTCTATATGCCTGTTCCTCTACCAATACCAAGTTGTTTTGATGATTGTAGCTTTACAGTAAAGTTTGAAGTCTGGTAATGTGATACCACCTGCTTT
>NW_007072198.1:0-320 GCF_000164805.1 Carlito syrichta
TAAGAGTTATTTGTATCTTTTTGAGTAGCAGTCATTTATCAAAGGTGTCTTTTCAAATATTATTTCCCAGTCTGTGGTTTATCTTTCCATTCTCTTACCAGTAACTTTCATGAGCAAAAGTCTTTAATTTTAATGAAGTCTTGCTTGGCAATTATTTTCTTCATAGATTACAGTCTTGGTGTTGTTTTTACAAAGTCATTGCCATATACAAGGTCATCTAGAGATTTTCTTCTATGTTATCTTTTAGGAGTTTCATAATTTTTTCTTTTACATTTAGCTAGATGGTCCATTTTGAGCTATTTTATGGGACAGCTATAAAA
>NW_007072199.1:0-300 GCF_000164805.1 Carlito syrichta
CTATTAAGGCATGGAGTATCAGATGGGAATAATAAGGCAAGGAGTATCAGACGGCACGGTTAAGGCAAGTAGTATCAGACGGCACTAACAAGGCAAGTAGAATGAGATGGCACTAACAACGCAAGTAGTAACAGACGGCACTAACAAGGCAAGTAGTATCAGACGGCACTAATAATGCAAGAAGTATCACATGGCACTAACACGGCAAGTAGTATCAGACGACATAAAGACAGCAAGTACTATCAGACGACACAAAGAAGGCAAGTACTATCAGACGACACTAGGATGGCAAGTAGTATC
>NW_007072200.1:0-880 GCF_000164805.1 Carlito syrichta
GTCTATTCAGCAGTATGCAGTCTTGGTTCCTAGATTTAAAAAGGGGGCATATAGAAGAGGAAATAATGGAGGAAGGGGGGTCAATAGGGAGTTAGAAAGAGAGAAGCGCGAGAGGGAAAACAGATATACATACCATCTATCAGGTGAGAACGAGACACAGGGCTGGGAAGAGGTGAAGAAAGACACGTAAGAAAGAGTACTGATAGCTACATAGTACTAAAGAGTACTGAAGCAACACAGAGACAGGGCAATAAAATCGAGAAACAGTGTAAGTCAGAAGGTAAACAACAAACGTGATCTAAACCAACAGTTACAAATCTTGAAAGCTCACCAGAGAAGATAAGGCATGTTTTCTTTTGTGTTGGCATACAACTTGAGAATCATGAAGCAAAGGAATTACATGCTTAATGTGACAAAAGAAAGAAAACTACTATCATTCTATACATAGCTAAAACAGTTTCCAAAAATGAAGGTGAAATAAACTTGTTTTCAGACAAACAAAACAGAACTTGTTGCCAACCAATCGAAATAAAATAAAACTAAATGGAATTCTTTAGCCAGAAATAAAATGATTCTAAAGAAAAACAACGACATTTGATAAGAAATATAGAGAACCAGAATAGGCAAACGTATCAATTAAAATAACTGAATAATAATGGAACAAAAAATCTCTTGTTGGGTTATAAAATACTCATAAAATTCAAATATGTGACAACAATAATGTCAAAGGCAAGGGGACAAATGGAATTTAAATGTTGAAAAATTCTATGGTTGAAGAAAAGATAATGTTGATCTGTTTGATTATACTAAGTCCATGTTGGGTGTTGCAATAACTGACATAACTGCTACAATAATGAGAAAAATGTATCTAACAAGTTGA
>NW_007072201.1:0-761 GCF_000164805.1 Carlito syrichta
TGCTGGAAGCCATCTGGACCAGGGCTTTTTTTTGTAGGAAGAAAAATTATTACGTAGTCGATATCCTTGATTGTTATTGGTTTATTTAGGGTCTCAATTTCTTCTTGTTCCAACTTAGGTAGGTTGTGTGATGTCAGAAAGTCCTCCATTTCCTTAAGGTTTTCAATTTTGTTTCCATACAAGTGTACGTAGTAGTCTCTAATGATCTTTTGTATTTCTTCAGGGTCAGATGTGACTTCATCTTTTGTGTTTCTGATTGTGCTTATTTGGTTTTTTTCTCGTTTTTTCTTGGTCAGTCTAGCTAGGGGACCATCGATCTTGTTTATTCTTTCGAAGAACCAGCTTTTTGTTTCATTGATTTTTTTCTATTATCTTTTTGTCTTCTATGTCCTGGATTTGGGCTTTTATTTTGGTGATCTGGATTCTTCTGCTGAAATTAGGGTTTTTGTGGTCTTGCTTTTCCAGCTTCTTTAGGTGGCTTGTTAGGTTGTCAATTTCTGTTTCTTCCATTTTCCTCATGTGTGTTTGTAGGGATATAAATTCCCCTCTTATTACAGCTCTTAAGGCATCCCAGAGATTTTGGTAAGATGTTTCTTCATTTTCATTTGTTTCCAGGTATCTTTTGATCTCTGTGTTGATTTCATCATTGACCCAGGAGTTGTTAGCATTATGCTGTTTAGTGTCCATGTCTTTGTGGGTTTTGGGGGGACTTTGTTGGTGTCAATGTTTATTTTTATTCCACTGTGGTGTGAGAAGGTGCA
>NW_007072202.1:0-347 GCF_000164805.1 Carlito syrichta
GGCTGCGGTGGCCGGGAGCGGCCACTGCACTCCAGTCTGGGCGACAGAGTGAGACTCTGAGTCAATAAATAAATAAATAAATAAATAAATAAATAAAAAAAAACTAAATCACTTAAAACATATTGAAAAAGATGTAAAACACAAATGTGTTTACAAACGTGTTTGAACTCTTGCTAAAGATAACTGAATACGTAGCTAATAGCAAATTAACATGTGGTTGCTTTAACCCAGGTGTGTATGAATTTCATATCAGGGACCCAGGTTCGACCTATGTGCTGAAAGTCTAATCAAGGCTCAAGACCTTTTTTTGTGTTGATAAGTGATGGGTATAGCCGAGAGGAAAGAAG
>NW_007072203.1:0-592 GCF_000164805.1 Carlito syrichta
AGTTTAAAGGCAAGGGAGCTGACAAGTTAGCTGACCTGATGGAAAACAAGCGAACCCACTAGGTAGAAGATCAGCTAGCTCAGTTTCTAGCCCATTCATTAGCTTAGTACCCAGCTGATTTGCTAGCTGACTTAACTACCTAGCTGACTAGCTAGCTGGCTATCTAGCTGACATAACTGGATACCAAACAAGCTATCCAGCTGTCTAGCTAGCTGACTTAAACAGCTAGCTAATTAGCTAGTTACATGGATAGCTGACTTAACTATCTAGTTTTCCAGCTAGCAAGCTGACTAGCAAGCTGAACAGCTAGTTGACTTAACAAGATGACTAACAAGTTGCCTGGATAGCTGGCTAGCCAGCTGACATAACTAGGTAGCCAAATGTTTGGCTCCACTGCTAGCCATCTGCCTTAACTAGCTAGCTACCAGGCTGGCTAGCTGGCTAGGGATCCAGGTAGAAAACTAGTGGGCTGGCCAGCTGGCTAGCCAGCTGACTTAATTAGTCAGTCTGCTGACTGAACAGCCAGATAGCCAGCCTGCTTAACTAGCCAGCCCCCTGCTTGTCAGCCGACTAGCCTGCCGGCTTAACTAGA
>NW_007072204.1:0-309 GCF_000164805.1 Carlito syrichta
CTTATTATGTAGTCAATTTCCTTGATTGTTATTGGTCTGTTTAGGGTCTCAATTTCTTCTGGTTCCAACCTAGGTAGGTTGTGTGATGTCAGAAAGTCCTCCATTTTCTTAAAGTTTTCAAGTTTGTTTCCATACAAGTGTATATAGTAGTCTCTAATGATCTTTTGTATTTCTTCAGGGTCAGATGTGAATTCACCTTTTGTGTTTCTGATTGTGCTTATTTGGGGTTTTTCTCATTTTTTGTTGGTCAGTCTAGCTAGGGGACCATCGATCTTGTTTATCCTTTTGAAGAACCAGCTTTTTGTTTCA
>NW_007072204.1:1905-2471 GCF_000164805.1 Carlito syrichta
CCTACTTTGTTTAGGTGAATTATTATGTGCCTAGGAGTTGGTCTTCTCATTTGTTGTCTTGCAGGGTTTCTCTGAATCTCTTGTGCTTGGATTTTTGCATCACTGATTAGATAAGGGAAGTTTTCTTGAATGATCTTATGGAAAATTTGTTCTAGTGTGGTCTCTGTCTCTCTTTCTGCCTCAGGTATGCCAATTATTCTTAGGTTTGGTCTCTTGTAGTGATTGCTCATCTCTTGAAGGTATTGTTCTGTCTTTTTTGAGCTTGTTTTCTGTGTTTTTAAAAGTTTGGGTTAATTCTATATTTTGGTCCTCAAGCTCTGAGATTCTTTCTTCTGCTTGGGTAATTCTGCTTTCCATGCTCAACAGTTTATTATTTATTCATTCACAGTATTCTTTATTACTGTTATCTCAGATATCAGCTCCTTTCTAGTTTTTTCTTGTGTCTCCTCAATTCTTTTTAGTCTCTCCATTATTGTCTTGATATCAACGTTTGTAGTTTGAGACCTTTCATTCTGGGGGCTCTTCATTGTTTGCATTCCAAAGTCAATTTTCTCAGTGTCTGCCCT
>NW_007072205.1:0-324 GCF_000164805.1 Carlito syrichta
GGAATTACAGGCGCGTGCTACCATGCCCGGCTGATTTTTTGATTTATTGTAGAGGTGAGGTCTCGAACCCGTGGGCTCAGGCAATCCACTCACCTCAGCCTCCCAAAGGCACGGGATTACAGGGGTACCAAAATTTAAATTGTACTCTCGGGCAGTCCCTTCTTTTTTTTTTTTTCAGTTGGAGTCTCACTCTGTCACCCAGACTGGAGTGGAGTGCAGTGGCCGCTCTCGTCCACTGCAGCCTCGACCTGCTGGGCTCCAGCAATCCTTCTGCCCCAGCCTTCCAAGTAGCCGGAATTACAGGCATGCGCTACCACGCCTGGC
>NW_007072206.1:0-378 GCF_000164805.1 Carlito syrichta
AACACACATGAGCCAACTCCAAAACCCAAAGAAAGACAACAAACAGACAAGAACAACTCTTTAAGAACCTTATGACAGAGATCAAATCTTGCATTTCAATTATTAGCCTAAATGTGAATGGACTAAATGCACCACTGAAAAGACACAGAATGGCAAAATGAAATAAAATATCATCAGGCAACAATCTATTGCCTTCAAAGAGACTCACCTCACTAGAAAGGACACCCACAGACTCAAAGTAAGAGGATGGGAAACAAACGTTCAGGCAAACAGAATACAAAAGAAAGGAGGAGTAGCGATCTTAATTTCAGACAAAATACCCTTCAAGCTATTAAAAATCAAAAAAGATACAGAAGGCCACTACATAATGATAAAAGG
>NW_007072207.1:0-1370 GCF_000164805.1 Carlito syrichta
TAGGCCACCAAGTATATCAGAAGGTGAAATATAATAATTATAAATTGTTCTGATTACCTGCTAAGAGATTAAGGAATGAACAAACTATGGAGATAATAGTAAATTTTGTAAAATGCTGAGCATTTTATGATCTTAAGTGATAAATAGCTAGTTTGTCACTTGGTATAGTTGGTCAGTTTACAAAGCATCTTGACTTGCTATAGTAGAAAATTTAATTGAATATTTTAGGGATAAAAAATATTAGCTCACATGTTACTACTTGTATTTGGAGATAATTTTTAGATTATTCAGAGAAAGCTTTGGATGTCAAATGACTATGATCAGTGGGGACTCCTGTTTTACACTGTATTTCTATTTGATTTTTGAGATATTTATGTTTATATAAAGTCACTTTGGAAAAATTACTTGGAGAAAGTTATTTTTCAAATTTATCTAATTAGTTTCAAAGGAAATGTTAGCAGATGTTTGTTATTTTTAAGTAGAGGGATTATTTTTCAATTTTAAAAAATTTCCTTTTGTGTACTTTTTGTCTCCATTTGGCTGTCTGATAAGTATCTTTTTTACAAAAAGATCCAAACTTATTACTATTTTCCCAGTATTCACTACCTCAGTTAATAGTTCAAATCAGGGAGGCCTCATTAATGCCTCTCTTTCCTGTATACCCTGCATTCAATCTACCAGCACAAGCTTTACTTTAAAAATATAACCAAAACTAGCTGGGCATGGTGGCTTATGCCTGTAATTCCAGAATGTTGGGAGGCAGAAGTGAGAGGATTGCCGGAACCCAGGGATTCATGACCAGCCTGGGCATCTTGGCGAGACCTTGTCTCTACAATAAGTCAAAAGAATTAGCTGAGTATGGTGGTCTGTGCCTGTATTTTCAGCTACTTGAAGGTTGAGGCAGAAAGATCACCTGAGTCAAGGTTATGGTGGCTGTGAGTGTGCCACTGCACTCCAGCCTGAGTGACAGAGTGAGACTCCAACTAAAAAAAAGTATATATAAATATATTTCTTATATTTATTTTATTTTATATATATTATATGTATATTTATTATATATATAGTGTGTATATATCTCTCTAATCTGATTACTTCACTTACTACTTCTATCTCCTAAGTCAAAACCCCCAACTTTCTTCCCTAAACTATTAGTTTTTTCTCACAAGTGTTTCCTGGAAAGTAGCTGGAATGGCTTTTTAGAAATGCAAGTTAGGTCATGGCATTTCCTTGTTTTAGCAGAGTATCCCATCATCCTCATGATGAAAGCTTAACTCCTTACCATAGCCTGGATAGCTCTCCCTCTTAGCCTACTTTTCTTTGCTTTGGTTTGCTTCTCTCTTTTCTTTTCTTTTTCTTTTTTTTTTTTTTGA
>NW_007072208.1:0-884 GCF_000164805.1 Carlito syrichta
AAGAGGATGGGAAACAAACTTTCAGGCGAATGGAATACAAAAGAAAGGAGGAGTAACGATCTTAATTTCAGACAAAATACCCTTCAAGCTATTAAAAATCAGAAAAGATACAAAAGGCCACTACATAATGATAAAAGGCTCAATCCATTAACAAGAAATATCTATCCTAAACGTATATGCACCCAACATAAGTGCGCCAACTTTCATAAAGCAACTTCTTGGAAAACTAAAGAAAGATATCGACTCTAACACTATCATAACTGGGTACTTTAATACCCCACTCACAACCCTAGACAGATCATCAGGACAAAAAATCAGCAAGGAGATCCGGAACCTCAATGTGACTTTGGACCAAATGGACTTAATTGATACCTACAGAACACTCCATCCAAAGACCACAGAATACACATTCTACTCACCACCACATGGAACATATTCTAAGATCGACCACATACTCGGCCATAAATCAAGCATAAGCAAATTTAAAAGGACCGAAATTCTACCAAACATCTTTCGGACCACAGTGGAATAAAAATAAACATTGACACCAATAAAGTTCCCCCAAAACCCACAAAGACATGGACACTAAACAGCATGATGCTAAACAACTCCTGGGTCAATGACAAAATCAAAACAGGGATCAAAAGACACCTGGAAACAAATGAAAATGAAGAAACATCTTACCAAAATCTCTGGGATGCCCTGAAAGCTGTAGTAAGAGGGGAGTTTATATCCCTACAAACACACATGAAGAAAATGGAAGGAACAGAAAATTCACAACCTAACAAGCCACCTAAAGAAGCTGGAAAAACAGACCACAAAAACCCTAGTTTCAGCAGAGGATCCAGATCACCAAAATAAAAGCCCAAATCCAGGACATAGAA
>NW_007072209.1:0-1705 GCF_000164805.1 Carlito syrichta
CCTGGGATGCAAAGCTGGTTCAACATTCATAAAACCATAAATGTAATTAAATACATCAACAGATGTCAAAACAAAAATCACATGATTATCTCATTAGACGCAGAAAAAGCTTTTGATAAAATCCAGCACCCTTCTTGATAAAAACCCTCGAACATCTAGGCATATGGGGAACATACCTCAAAATAGTAAAAGCCATAATAGAAACCCACAGCCAGCATACTCCTAAATGGACAAAAATTGGAACCATTTCTCCTGAAAACTGGAACAAGACAAGGATGCCCACTCTCATCCCTCCTGTTCAACATAGTATTGGAAGTCCTGGCAGAGCAATCAGAGAAGAGAAGGCAAACAGGAGTATCCGAATAGGAAAAGAGGAAGTCAAGTTATCTCTCTTTGCAGACGATATGATTGTGTACCTTGAACCCAAGAGAATCTGTCCATTCACAATAGCCACAAAAAAATGAAATACCTTGGTATCTTCCTTACCAGAGACGTGAAAGACCCTTTACAATGAAAACTACAAAACACTGCTCAAAGAAATCAAAGATGACACAAACAAGTGGAAAAATATCCCATGCTCATGGATTGGAAGAATCAACATTGTGAAGATGTCCATCTTACCTAAAGCAATCTACAAATTCAATGCAATACCCATCAAATTACCAGCAACATTCTTCTCAGACCTAGAAAAAACAACACAGGAATTCATATGGAAACATAAACGACCAAGAATAGCCAGAACAATCGTCAGTAAAAACAACAAACCAGGTGGTATCACATTACTAGACTTCAAACTTTACTATAAAGCTACAATCATCAAAACAGCTTGGTATTGGTACAGGATCAGGCATATAGATCAATGGAATAGAATTGAGATTCCAAAAGCAAAACCTCAATTTCTCAACCAACTCATCTTCGACAAAGCCTCCACCACCTACCACTGGGGAGAGGAAAACCTATTCAGTAAATGGTGCTGGGAAACCTGGCTGACCACATGCAGAAGATTGAAACAGGACTCCTATTTATCCCCATACACAAAAATTAACTCCAAATGGATCAGAGACTTACATGTAAAACCTCAAACCATAAGAACCTTAGAAAATGAAGGACATACCCTCATGGAAATCAGAACTGGCATCCAATTCCTGAACAAAACCTGAAACCCACAAGTCGTAAGAGAGAAGATAGACAAGTGGGACCTTATTAAACTGACAAGCTTCTGCAAAGCCAAAGAAACCATCAAGAAAGCAGGGAGACAGCCTACAGACTGGGAAAAAGTATTTGCCAACTCCAGGTCTGACAAAGGCTTAACATCTTGGATCTACAAGGAACTAAAATGTGCTGAAAAGAAAAAAACAAGCAACCCCATTATAAAATGGGCAAAAGATATGAACAGAGACTTCACAAAGGAAGACATCCAAGCAGCCAGCAGACACATGAAGAAATGTTCAACCTCACTAATCATCAGGGAGATGTAAATCAAAACCACACTGAGATACCACCTAACTCCAGTCAGAATGGCAATTATCAACAACTCAAAAAATAACAGCTGCTGGGAGAGAGTGTGGCAAAAAGGGAACACTTCTACACCGTTGGGTGGGGAGTGTAAACTAGTGCAACCTCTGTGAAAGCAGTGTGTGATTCCTAAAAGCTCTAAATATCAATCTCCCATATGACTCGCATCCCCTACTGGGATATATCCTGA
>NW_007072209.1:1725-3840 GCF_000164805.1 Carlito syrichta
ACTCTATAAAAAAGATACCTGCACACGTATGTTTATCGCAACATTGTTCACAATAGCAAGAACCTGGAATCAACCATGCTGTCCGCCAAAAGAAGACTGGATTAAAAAAATGTGGTACGTATACATGATGGAATACAATGCAGCCATAAAAAAGAACAAAATCATGAATTTCGCAGCAACCTGAATGGAGCTAGAGTCTATAATACTGAGCGACCTCTCACAGAAACAAAGAACCGAGTATCACATGTTCTCAATCATATAGTGGACCTTGAACATCCAATGTAATACTATAAGAAAATGACTGACAGTTGTGGGAAACTATGGGGGGGAGGGAGATGGGATTAACGGTGGTAAATATTTGTCTGAGGATGGGGAATCACCTCTTATCAACAAGGGTACCTGAATGAAATGTATTTGTATACCTAACCCTTAACTGTACGCCACAATATCATAATAAAAAATATTCATTACAAAAAAGAAAAAATATTTCTTAGTAAATAAAGCAATATTTAAAACATTCCATTAATACTATGAATTAACTAATTGATTTCTTTAAAAAGTGACTGCTCATAATACAAACATACTGTGTTTATATTTGTCAGATTCTTCAAGAAGAGTAAAAATTCCCTAACCTTCACACTGTACAAAACCAGCTTTCAAGTACTCATCTCCACCATTGATTTTTTTGTTTACACTAGAAACACTTTTTTCTGAAGAAGTCATAAATAGGTGGCCAGCAAGTTACTTAATGAAGTCCAATTCCAAGGAACCAACAATATTTATGCAATCATATAAATGTATATATGTATTGTATATAATGTAAATGTTCATTTAACTTAAATATTAATATATTTTCACTTGCAACTCTTCATTTTAACTTGAAATTAATGTCCTTTCATTACTACTTTTTGATGATGTGCCTGTTTATTTATTTGATGAAAACTGTTTATTTGAATTTGATTTTGCCAAATCAAATTCCAAAGTCACATGCATTATCTACACATTCCAGTTTTAGTTTTTATTTTTAATAAAGTGAAAATTTAAAAGTTTTTAGGATACAATTTGTTTAAAAATTTGTGAAATATGATTTTTCCCATTTTTTAAAGCTAAATCTCTTTCACATATTTTAGCAGTCCACATTTATCAAATATTAGTAAAATAAGTCAACTTCTTTTTTATGGATAAAAATAACATATTTTGAGCCAGGCTCGGTGACTCAGTCTGTAATCCCACGCCTTTGGGAGGCTGAGGTGAGTGGATTGCCTGAGCCCGCGGGTTCGAGACCCGACTGGGCAGCGAGACCTCATCTCTACAATAAATCAAAAAATCAGCAGGGCGTGGTAGCGCGCGCCTGTAATTCCGGTTACTGGGAAGGCTGAGGCGGAAGGATCGCCGGAGCCCAGCGGGTCGAGGCTGTGGTGGCCAGGAGCGGCCACTGCACTCCAGTCTGGGCGACAGAGTGAGACTCCAACTCAAAAAAAAAACCCAATCATATTGAACCAAATTATGCAATGCAATTACAATATGTAAAACTGGCAGAGCAAATTTGAGGGGGGAAGCATAACTGACTCTTTGATGAGCAAACAACTTAATTGATAAGGCAGACATTTAAGACAATAATAGAGAGTAGCCTCATAGCCATGAACATTCAGGATTTTGAAAGCCTCCGTCAACAAATTTTATGGAATTATTGAGGACAATTGTTCAATCCAGTGAATTAATAAGTAAAAACTGCTTAAGAGATTGTCTACTGTAAAATAAACCGGGCAAGCATTTAAAAAAAATTAGTGTATGTATTCCTCACAGCAACATGGTAACTCTGTGAAACAGGCATTATTATCTCTCTCTCTCTTTCTCTCTAACAAATGCAGAAATGGAGACTCCATGAGGGTAAATGCTGAAATCAAGGCTTCCCAATTAATAAATCCCAAAACTGAAACTGGACCCTTACTCAAAATAGTACTATCTCCAATATAGCTTTGATCATATTAAATAATAATTAAGAATTATTTGTTGGTATTTTGGGCTGGATTTGGAATTCTTTAAGGCGAGAATTCTGTCGCCCAGACTGGAGTGCAGCGGCCACTCCCGGCCACCGCAGCCTCGACCTGCTGG
>NW_007072209.1:3860-70516 GCF_000164805.1 Carlito syrichta
CGGCTGATTTTTTGATTTATTGTAGAGATGAGGTCTCGCTGCCCAGGCGGGTCTCGAACCCGCAGGCTCAGGCAATACACTCACTTCAGCCTCCCAAGGCGCGGGATTACAGGCTGAGCCACCGAGCCTGGCTGGGACTCAATCTTTTTTATCACGGTATCTTCTGTGAGCAGCATCATGCCTGATGCACAAGAGATGCATGGCTTCTTGGGAAAAAAATTAATTTAAGTTGGTCCTTAGCCCGATTGAGGAATTATTTTAGCCAAATGTTTTTTTCTGTCTCTTGATTTTTGAATTTGGTATATTGGAAAATACTGTTTATTAATATTTTCTACAACTATCTACAAATTTGCTATTTTTCATTATTTACAAATGTATTCAGTCTTTTTATGTTATTGTTTTAAAACCCTAAATAAATGACTCCTCACATGTAAAATGATCTTTCAGAAGATCAATTTGATTGATATAATATAAATGAAAAAGCAGATAATCTCATCATCTAACATTATGCTATCATCTGATATAACTTGCTGATTTACTTTGACTTTTTTTTTTTTTTTTGAGTTGGAGTCTCACTCTATCGCCCAGACTGGAGTGCAGTGGCCGCTCCTGGCCACCGCAGCCTTGACCTGCTGGGCTCCAGCGATCCTTCCGCCTCAACCTTCCGAGTAGCCGGAATTACAGGCGCTCGCTACCATGCCCGGCTGATTTTTTGATTTATTGTAGAGATGAGGTCTCACTGCCCAGGCGGGTCTCGAACCCGCGGGCTCAGGCAATCCACTCACGTCAGCCTCCCAAAGGCGCGGGATTACAGGCTGAGCCACCGAGCCCGGCTTACTTTGATTTTTTTCATTGATGCTCAAGTTCTGAGATGAAGATGGTGATTAGCAGTAAGAGGTATTTGGCCAATGTAAATTGTAGTACAAAAATATAGTTTTTAAGTGATGACTCCAGTAAATGAGATCTACTTATGTTAGGTAGTAAAAGTGGAGGTACTGCTACTTAATAGGGATATTAATATGAATATTTGATTATTGCTGGGGATGAACTTAGGAAAATTTGAATACGCACAGCTCTTATGACTTTTTTGTTTGTTTACTTTTAACAATTAACAGTAGCCAACTAAATCTTCTATATGAATAAGGTTTAGCTACTTCGCTCAAGTTTTGCAACCAGGTTAATATGAAGTCAAGTCTGAGAACAAACTCTGTCACAATAGAAATGTGTATTATCAAAGAGGTAAATATGGTTTATATAGCCTGTTCTGTGAGGTTGATGAAGTCCCAACTGTCTGTCATTTCAGGAGTTTGGACCCAGAACTTTCAAGAAAGATTGACTAAATACTTGACAACATCCCAGAAGTAGGACTCAGTTATTCTTTTTTTTTTTTTTTTTTTGAGTTGGAGTCTCACTCTGTCACCCAGACTGGAGTGCAGTGGCCGCTTCCGGCCACCGCAGCCTCGCCTGCTGGGCTCCTGCGATCCTTCCACCTCAGCCTTCCGAGTAGCCGGAATTACAGGCATGCGCTACCACACCCAGCTGACTTTTTTTTTGATTTATTGTAGAGATGAGGTCTCGCTGCCCAGGCGGGTCTCGAACCCGCGGGCTCAGGCAATCCACTCACCTCAGCCTCCCAAAGGCGCGGGATTACAGGCTGAGCCACCGAGCCCGTCTGACTCAGTTATTCTTAATGGTCAACATTAGTGAACCAGAATCCTCTAAGTCAAAGACTGGATACAGCATAGTTTATAGACTCAGTATAGCCTTTAAGGATAGACGCTACAAAGCTTGATGACTATTGTATCCTGTTCATTTGAGATTAGGGAGTGTATACTATTTTAAACGTTCATATAAGTTGAAAGCTTTTATGTTTACGAATGACAATCCATTTCTAACATGACGTGTAATAGTGTAATCACAAAGTTAATCAATTAAAACCCACTTCTGACATGAAATATAATTAATAAAACATCTGTACATGATAAAAAAACACAGATAGCTATTTTTTGTGATCATTGCCTCTGAAGGAGAGGGTGTCCTCAATGAAAAAGTGATATCTGATTGTCCCTGGAGTAGAGATTCCTGGTTAGAATACTTAATTATTTTTAAGCAAACTACAATCAGCATAAAAACTTTCTAGTATGATTGTATGATTACTAGGAATTCAGTTCTTATGAAATAAAAAAGATGGGATAAATGGTTAAAAGTATACTCATCAATTTTTTTGCTTTTTATATAGCTATATTTTCTTAAATAGACCTAATGCATTACATCACAATTTCATTCACTTAACAATGAGTCCCTCTGTCTGGGACCAGTCGTATGATAGTTGATGAGATGCACCGAGTGGAGTGGTGAGGAAGGAAGTAGTTGCTATCTAAAGAGTCAAATCAGGGAATTCATATTCTGGAAGTTAATGGGGAACATAATATCTCAGCCACAGGGCGAAAAAGCTGCCCTGTTCAAACACTAGTATCTTAATATTTGCTCAGCTGTTATTTGGTGAACAAGTTGATAGTTATGTGGGCAAAAATCAGAAGAAGGAAGAATCTGTTCATCAAAAAGCCCTGGCTTTAAATTACGATACCTATTCCCTGACAACAGCTAGATCATTCTTCATTGGTTCCATCCTTGTAGTAAACTGTGTAGTGATTCTCTATTGTTATTTTTAAAAGTTCCTTACAGCAGTCTCACCTCAAGTGACTTTCCAAAATAAAATATGGCCTATAATTGTGTTTAGAATTCTTCCAAAGAGGAGTCTTGGAAAATATGCTTTTTTCTAATACTTTATTTTTTCATTGATGTATTACATCTTCTTTGTAATAGATTGTCTTACTGAGTACCTGTATGTCTAGCTCCTACTCAATCCAGCTCAAAATATAGAATATACATATATATACATTTACATGCATATACATATACTTTTAGTCATAGAACATGCAGTAATAACAATCAGAAACATACATACTCTTACACATATACACAACATATTTTTCCAGAAATGTTATAATGTCTCAGTTTTTACCAATTAATGAATATTCTTGAGAGGCTTATTGGTTTTTCTTTAATTTGAAATATGACATTGGTAAATGAGTTCGCCTTTCTATTGAGAATATAAGAATGCAGTGCTATAGGGCTAAATTGTTAGTATCCATAAATATTCCATTTCTCCTCTCCTTCCAAGCACATGGGAATATTGTTTCTTTTTCTATCCACCTTATCGAAGTTGCATCCTATCGAAGTGACCATGTGACTAATTCAGTCAATGAATTGTAGGCAGAAGTAATTTTAGAGCTTGCGCATTTAATTTCTGATATAAGACTCTCAGGACTGCTCTTCCTCTAACATAACAAGTTGGGGAGCATGAGTCAATATAGAGCCTCTATAAGCCTAGGGCCGTCAATATCTACAAAAAACACAGCTTCTCTACCAACCCGTGGCACATGTAACAAGTGCAAGAATTAAACCTTTGTTGCTTCAAACTGAGATAAAAAATAAAGAGAAAAAAACAGTAACTACAATAACAGAAACCAGAACATAACCTAGCATGAACTATCTGGTATTTATCTTTTAATATAAAACACATAACTTATTTTTGTAGGTAGAGAGAAATCACATAACTATATAATCTTAGTTTTATAAGTATTTTCTGCAGCTGAAATAATTTCTCAATTAAATGAAAATGACTACATGCTAGCAGAATGTTGGTTGTTTCACACAGTTGTAAAGCAATTCTGTATAGACATTCGGCAAGCTGTGAAAATTTGAAGGTTATCTCTTCATAGAAATGAGACAGTGCTAAAACATCAAAAGCAAATAAGCACAAATGTTTGTTATTTGTAGGGCACACTAATAGAAGTAGTCTATATTGTGTTGTGATTTTTCACTGTGTCACACTGAGAACAAATTTGAAATTGTTAGACTGCATCACAAAATCTCTATCAAGATGTAATATGAGTCAACAAAATTTATACTAAAATTTACGTAGTTCATTTACTTGTGCTTTCATTTTTCTTGATAAAAGCTATTCTTGTTTGTCTAAAATGAAACATACAAAAATGTTAAGGCTTATTCTTTTTCATTAGTATATGTCATAAAGATAACTTTAATATGATTTTTAAATGAAGCATTATTTATTGCTAAATATGAGTAATTGAGCAGGTAGATAAGGTCTAGTCTACATAATATTTTTCTCTCTCCTATAGCCTCCTTCCTATCTATCCCATCTCCACACTTCAAAAGCTCCAGAGTTCATCTACCTAGAACACTTCACCAACTCCTGCATCTCTGGTTTATGTAGAGTCTATAATACTGAGAGATCTATCACAGAAACAAAGAACTGTGTGTCACATGTTCTCAGTCATAAATGGACCTTGATCAATTATCATAATACTATAAGAAAGGGATTGGCAGTAGTGGGAAATTGCCGGGGTGGGCCACACCTCATCAACAAGGGTACCTGCATAATGAACATTTGTATACCTAACCCTGAATTGCACCCCACTTCTTCAAAATAAAAACATGAAAAAAATAAATACTCAAAGAAAATGGATAAAGACTTAGGGAAAAATAAATGTAACTAATACAAATTTAACTCTTTGCATGCTGCTCACTCCAGAATACTGTCATAGTATCCAGAAAGCTAAAATAATGTGACACTTTAATTTCACCTCTAAGTCAGTCAATTTAAGAGATACTGGGAGTACTGTTTTCAAGAGATTGATTGAAATCAAACTTTTGGGCTGGTATAAGAAAAATTATTAAACAGTTTTAGCTTCCAGAGCAATAGTAATCTATATGCAAGTTATCAGTAGCTGATTGGCACCAATTATTTTTTCAAACATCTAAGAAAGACAAACCATAGACATAAAAAGCTCTTGCTTATTTGCATATTCATAATACCTCAGTGAATCACCAGGACTGGCACTGATGCTGCCTGAATATTAATGCAGAGCCAACAGCTGAGCTGAAGGGCAAAGCAATATATAGAAACAAACTGCAATTTCCCTTTGGAATTCACAATTTAACTTAAAGGTGGGCAGCTTTTAAAACTATTTATTATTATTTCATCTTTTATGACAAAATTGTTCTACATTTCCTAAGAGCATCTCTTCAGAATGGCACAGCATTACAGTATATCTCTTAGTTGTATTTTAAGCCAGATTGATCATACAGTCTTCTTTTATACCAACAACCACAAACTACTCCAGCTTACATGTTACATATCCATGCAGAAGGCACCCTAGGAGAAAGCCAAGTTGTATACTGCATTCAGCTGAAGGGTGCCTCTTTTTCTATGTTTTTAAAACTTCAAATTTGTGAGTTGTTAAAAGTTCAGATAGTTAAGCACCCCGCCTTCACTTTTCTTCTCTCTTTGCCCTTTAATTTCTCATTAAAAAACATTTGTCTCTGGATTGCCTGAGCCCGCGGGTTCGAGACCCGCCTGGGCAGCGAGGCCTCATCTCTACAATCAATCAAAAAATCAGCCGGGTGTGGTAGCGCATGCCTGTAATTCCGGCTACTCGGAAGGCTGAGGCGGAAGGATCGCCGGAGCCCAGCAGTTCGAGGCTTGCGGTGGCCGGAAGCAGCCACTGCACTCCAGTCTGGGCGACAGAGTGAGACTCCAACTCAAAAAACAAACAAACAAACAAACAAAAAACATTTGTCTCCTAACCCTACCCTTTGCTACAGCTCTAATGGGTTTTTCTGCCCTGGCTTCACTGGAGAAAGACACACGCTGCCTCTTCCAGATGAAATGTTTGCGGTTCCTGCTGAAAGATGCAGTAGAATATGTGTGGAAAAGTTTGTAGAAGGGAGATATGTATTTGAAGTTTGCATATGTGATGCATTTGTAGCATCGTCATTACATTTATTATCTGTGATCACAAGATTGTTTATTACAGGATTCTATTTTCCTTGGAGAAGTGGCAGATTAGACAAAACTCTCCCAAGCATTTGCATTTCCTTTTCCTAAAGAAGGTGCTGTCTGCCAACAGCGGTATCAGAAAACAAACAAAAGTAGATAAAACATTATTTGTTTAAAAACAATCTCAGGTTTAGAGAATAGAGTCTGCACATTACTTACTATCATACTACTTTGTTTTATTTATTTTTATTGGACCTTTATTTCAAACAATAGTAAATGATAACCACAATAGCTAATCTTTATTGGTCATACAATATCTGTCAATTTTTTGTTGCATAACAAACTACTTCCAAATCTAGTGGCTTAAAACAACAAACTGTTCCTGCTCACGTGTCTGTGGGTTTTGACTAATCTAGAGGTAGGCTCAGTTTATTTCTTTTTCATAAATAAATGGAGTAACTCCATTCCATTAGCGATATTAATAAAATAATAGTGTACTCTTGGGAGTAACAGAGACACAGTGAGCAAGGCACAAGCTAGGATCCTGAATGCTCACTTTCTGTTTATTCAACGGATCAAAGCCAAACATCAGGAAGTGAGAAGAACTGAAAAGTCACATGGCAAAAGGAGGGGTGGAAAGTTGAAATCAATAATGTAATTTCCTATCCATACTATGACTCCTGTTTCCTTGTTAGCATGTTATATCTATCATTTCATTTAATTCTCAGAATAACCTCATGTGTTATGTTATCATTTTTTTGCAACCAAGAAATTGAGACCCAGAGAAGTTAGATAACTTGTCAAGTATCATATTACAAGCAAGTGATGAAGCAATGATTGACAGTTAAGCAGTTTTTAAACATTACGCATTTTTCCTCAAATACTCCATCCTACTTGTTTTCAAGTAATATTTTATATCAGGTAAAGAGATGATAAAGATATGGGATATAGTGTTCAATCATAATTATAATAATGAGTAAGGATAGGGCATAACAAAGATTATGCTGAAATGATACTGTTCATTTCTAAGTCATTTCATCCTTAAAATTTATTTATACATGAAATGGAATAAGGATAATGTCCTCAGCAGGGGAGAACCACAGGCCAATTAATGAATTAAATTTCCATTTATAATTCTTCTGTGATCAATAATTATTCCTTAGAACAAGAAAGATCTTCTTCTTTGACAATGAACACCACATATAAAAATTATAATTGATTTTATTTTATTAAAAATGTATACCATACAGATGTAGCTTTGTAGACTCAAATGCCATTAATCAAAAGCCACAAATGACTGTAATAGTGACAGAGAACTTTAGGGAAAAAAGTTCATTGTTCCAGTGACAGTAGAAATAGAAGGAGATCCCCAATTAGTGCATTTTCCAATTGTCTTCTTGGCAATCAGTAGCAATGTGGTCTTTGAATATGTGTATACTTGTATTGTCTTCATGATCTTAAAAATATTTTCACTTTTTGTCTAAAAATTGTTTTCAGAAACCTCAGAAGAGGTTTAGTTTAATCCAAAAAGTAAGTCTTTATTACAGGACCAGTGTTAATTCTAAATTGTTTTCATGTTGTTCCTCATTGTATACAGTATGGCTTAGCAAATAGTAGGAAATGTTAAAAACATTTTGAACTAAACGTGGAACAAGAGGGCAAAATTAAGTATGTTGGCACTGATATCAGTTTAACTTCCATGTCACTCCAAGTTCCCTTCCCAGAGTTAAGCCATACACAGAGAACAGACAGATCTGTATTCATAGAAAATAAAATACTAAAATATTTTATTGAAATTGAAATGCACGTGTATGTGTAGTATATGTGAATGGATATATATCTAAACTTTGTCATAGACAGACACTATTATGTCTTTCAAGATTCAAAATTGTATTGATTCTCATAGTTGGTTCACTTCCCCTACCTCACACCAAAAGCATTTCAGAATCTTATTAAATGCAGACTGGAAGCTGGGAAACTGAGAGCATGTCTGAGTGTGTTTGTTCTTTTGAGGAAAAAGGATAGTATGTAATGATCATTCAATAACTATTTTTGAGAATTGCAGTATTATGAGCTTTTTACACTACTAGACTCAAACAGGATTAGGTTCTTTTTTTTTTTTTTTTTGAGTTGGAGTCTCACTCGGTCGCCCAGACTGGAGTGCAGTGGCTGCTCCCGGCCACCGCAGCCTGGCCTGCTGGGCTCTGGCGATCCTTCCACCTCAGCCTTCCGAGTAGCCAGAATTACAGGCATGCGCTACCACGCCCGGCTGACTTTTTGATTTATTGCAGAGATGAGGTCTCGCTGCCCAGGCGGGTCTCGAACCTGCGGTCTCAGGCAATCCACTCACCTCAGCCTCCCAAAGGCGCGGGATTACAGGCTGAGCCACCGAACCCGGTTTAGGATTAGGTTCTTAATAGGCAAATGACCTTGATCAAGTTATTTTATACTACAAAGACCAGTTTTATTTTATGTTTTATTTGTAAAAATGAGGATAAAATATAACCTGTCACAAAATTGTTTAGAAGAAGAAATGAAAACATTTATTTTTAATTAAGTGCCTCCAACCTTCATTAACAGATGGATTAAAAAACACAGATTTTAGTAATTCTGGCCCCCACCTGACGAGGCAGAACTTCCAGCCCTTTCCTCCTACATCTCTTTCAGATATGTCTGGGTATATCCAGTGAGGGTCTCAAATGTGCTCATGAAAGACCCTTTTTCATTTCTCCACCTCCAGTCCTTTCACTGATGATCATGGAAATGCTGATACTGCACCCTATGTTGCTATCTCTGTTTCCCAATATTGCAGCTTCCCAGAGTACCCACATGGCCCACTTTAGTCAAAGTCCCCAATGAGATGAAATTCATGTATGCAATACAGAGGGAGAAGGGTCATTCTTGTATTTCATCCTAAAGCTCCTCTCTCTCTCAAGCTCAATTACAAAGCAACTTGCTGAGCTGGAGCAGGGGTCACTATTTGAGACAAAAACCATGGTTTTACATATATCTTGTCAGAAGAATTCACCCACATACATCAACTCTTAAGTCTTCTTTCTCCTTTAGGATGAATTTTAGCAAATAGGAGAAAAGGAAAATTGCTTGTATCTTTCTGCCAATCACAACCATTTAAAAATGAGTTGTTTGGAAAGATAAGACCCTGCGTTGGCAGAGTATTGTATAGTTGCTGCTGTATGACTCATTGTTAATATGGACTCCAGCATTGAGAATGGTTCTTTAAGACTTTTCTGAGTCTGGACCCCTTAGAATATTGTGAAATACACACTGTTTGACATTTTACACATGCGCATATCTTTTCTTTTAAAAGTGAGATAATTGTCCACTTTAATTTGTAACTTTTTCATTTGTCATTTCTGCTTTTCATTGCTATTAAACATGTTCCACAGTATCATAATTAAAGTGGCATAGCATTATGTATCTGTGCATTTTCTCTTTTTAAATTATAAATATGTGGGATACAGGTCAGGATTAATTACACAAGCAGGATTGTTTTTTGTTTGGAGGTCCAACTGGACTTCACTTCCCTTGGTTTAGGACCAGATATGCTTTGTGATGCTATGCGCCACCTCCCTCCTTCCTTCTCCTGGCAGCATCCATTGACTGCCAATCCCTCCCTTGTGGTAGTGTGCTTGATGTTCAAGTCTCACTTATGAGTGAAAATGTTCGGTATTTGATTCTTTGTTTTTATGAAAGATCATTAAGCATTATGGTTTCCAATTTCATCCAATTTGCTGTGAGCTCCATGATTTTGTTCTTCTTTAGGACTGCATAATCCTCCATCGTGTATATGCACCACGTTTTCTTTATCCATTTTACTTTTGTTGGGCAGTGACATTTTCCCATTATTATAGGCAGTACTGGAGTGCATATTATTTTACATATATCATTGTGCACACATCAAATTATTATCTGTGAAAATTTCTAGATGTGGATCTATTATTTCAACGTAAGTAATTTAAAAACTCAGTTCAAAACACTTGTGATAGCTGTGGTCATATATCTTACAAAATGATTATATAAATTTGCAATCCATCTGGACCATATAAAACTATTTAGAGATTATTCCTAACATTGTGTTGCCCAGAATAAGGGAAAAAATGATCTGATGCATAAAAGTTCAATGTACCTTTCATATTTGGCTATGGTGACCAAGGCTTCCTGTATCCAATAATTACACATATATATATATATATTTTTTTTTTTTTTTGAGTTGGAGTCTCACTCTGTCACCCAGACTGGAGTGCAGCGGCCTCTCCGTTCACCGCAGCCTCGACCTGCTGGGCTCCGGCGATCCTTCCGCCTCAGCCTTCCAAGTAGCCGGAATTACAGGCATGCGCTACCATGCCTGGCTGATTTTTTGATTTATTGTAGAGATGAGGTCTCGCTGCCCAGGCGGGTCTCGAACCCGCGGGCTCAGGCAATCCACTCACCTCAGCCTCCCAAAGGCGTGGGATTACAGGCTGAGCCACCGAGCCTGGCAATAATTATATTTTTAATTGACTTTCATCTTTAATTAGAGTATGAGTTGATGTGGATAGAGACTATGTTCTATTTACTATTGCATTCCTATCATCAAACCTATATTCTTCATATGACAGGCACTTAAATATTTATTAAGGCCATATTAGCAAATGGTATGTGAAAATAATGGTGATCACCCTGAGCCTGAGCTTTGGGACATAGAAGAAGATAAATTATAGCAGATAGTGGATATCTACTATCAGTTCACAATGGTATTCTAAAGAGTGAAAGTAATACAATTAAAGTAAATACAACAATAAAGCCTCATCAAGGGAAAGATTTTGTGTATAATGCCATACTTGGTTTTATTGTACCTTGCTTTATTACAGTCTGCAGATGTTGTATTTTTTGCAAATTAAAGGTTTATGGCAATTTTGCACTGAGCAAGACTACTGGTACCATTTTCCAACAGCATGTGCTCACTTTCTGTATCTGTGCCACATTTTAGTAACATTCACAATGTTTCGAAATTTTTCATTATTATTTTATCTGTTATGGTGACCTGTGATCAGTGATATTTGATGTTACTATTGCAATTGTTTTGGGCCACCATGAACTGCAATCATATAAGATGGCAAACTTAATGAATAAATGTTTTATGTGCTCTAACTGCTCCACCTACCAGCCATTCTCACATCTCTCTCTCCTCTTGTGCCTTTTTATGCCCTGAGACACAACAATATTAAAATTAGGCCAATTAATAATCCTACAATGTCCTCTGTGTGTTCAACTGAAAGGAAGAGTTGCACGTCTGTCACTTCAAATCAAAAGCTAGAAGTGATTAAGTTTAGTGAGTAAGGCATATCAAAAGCTGATATTGGCCAAAAACTAGGCCTCTTGCACCAAACAGCTGTCCAAGTTTTAAATGGAAAGGAAAAGGTTTTGAAACAAAATTAAATCTCCTACTCTGGTGAACAAAAATGATAAGAAAGGAAAACAACCTTAGTACTGATATGGAGAAAGTTTTAGTGGTTTGAAGAGAAGACCAAACCAACTACAGCATTCCCGTAATTCAAAGCTTAGTCCAAATCAAGGCCCAAAGTCGTTAATTCTACGAAGGCCAGGAGAGGTGAGGAAGCTGCAGAAGAAAATTCTGAAACTAGTAGAGGTTGTTTAGATTGTATTAAAAAAAATGTGGTATATATACATGATGGACTATTACGCAGCTATAAAGAAGGACAAAATTATGAACTTTACAGCAACTTGGATGAATTTAGAGTCTATAATACTCAGTGATCTATCACATAAATAAAGAACTGAGTACCACATACATGTTCTCACTCATAAGCAGACCTTGAACAATTATCATAATACTATAAGAAAGGGATAGACAGTAGTGGGAAACTACCAGGGGAGGGGGGCACACCTCATCAACAAGGGTACCTGCATAATGATCATTTATATACCTAATCCTGAATTGTACCCCTAATCTTTAAAATAAAAAGTAATTTTAAAAAAAGAGCTTTAAGGAAAGAAGTCATTTCCATAAGACAAAAATGCAAGGTGAAGCAGCAGTGTTTGAGACTCAGTGTAGGGAGTCACCACAGATTTGGTAGAAATAGCAAAATAACTAGAATTAGAAGTAGAGCCTGAAAACATAACTGAATTCCTGCTATCTTATGATAAACCCCTAATGGATGAGAGTTTATCTCTTATGGATGAGCAAATAAAGTGTTTTTTTAAAAAGATGAAATCTAGTACTGAAGATGCTGTAAACATTGTTGAAATGATAGCACAGGATTTAGTAAATTACATGAACTTAGCTGATAAAGAAGAGTCAGAGTGAGAGGATTGACTTCAGTTTTGAAAGAAGTTTTACTGTGGGTAAAATGCTGTCAAACAGCACCGCATGCTACAGAGAAATCTTCCGTGAAAGGAGGAGTCAAACAACACAACAAACTTCATTGTTTTCTTATTTTAAGAAATTGTCACAGTCACCCTAACCTTCAGCAATCACTACCCTGATCAAGGTAAGACCCTCTACCAGCAAAAAGATTACTATTCGGTGAAGCCCCAGATGATCATTAGCATTTTTAAGCAATAAAGTATTTTAAATTAAGGTATTTTCATTGTTTTGTTAGACAGCATGCTATCACACACTTAATAGACTACAGTATAGTATAAACATAACTTTTGTATGCACTGGGAAGCCAAAGATTTGTGTGACTCATTTTATTGTGATATTTGCTTTAGTGCACTGTGTTGAACCATATCTTCAGTGTATGCTTATATATGTACTCTTAAAAACTAAAAGCTCGCCGGGCTCGGTGGCTCAGCCTGTAATCCCGCGCCTTTGGGAGGCTGAGGTGAGTGGATTGCCTGAGCCCGCGGGTTCGAAACCCGCCTGGGCAGCGAGACCTCATCTCTACAATAAATCAAAAAATCGGCCGGGCATGGTAGCGCATGCCTGTAATTCCAGCTACTCGGAAGACTGAGGCGGAAGGATCGCCGGAGTCCAGCAGGTCGAGGCTGCGGTAGCCGGGAGCGGCCACTGCACTCCAGTCTGGGCGACAGAGTGAGACTCCAACTCCAAAAAAACACAAAAACTAAAAGCTCATGTGTTCCTAGTAATTAAATAGTAATTAAAATTAGTGTTAGCATATTTCATCAATATGTTTTATTGTGTTCTGGTTTAAATATTATTTATTTAACTTTGCAGTAAAAATAAGAAACCAATCTTTTCTCAAGTTGTATGCAACCTCTGTAAAGCCTCTAACATTTTAGAAAATGAAGCAAATATAGTTCTTATTAAATAAGAAGTCTTGGAGAAAATTGGGAGGTTTATTTCACAACTGTTTCTTCTGGAAAGGCCAGCATTATATTTGAATACATGCGGTTGCTATAAGAGACACTTTTTACTTTATATTATATTCTAAGAAATTGCTATTTAACCTTTCAAGTAAAAAGCTTACATGACTTTGGGTCATATCTATCCAAGTTATAGATTTCATATTTTAGCTTGGATGGAAAATATTCAACAGTGTAAAAGCGTCAGGATTGTCTGAATAATTTAGATCTTTCTAACAAAGACAAACTTGCCTGTAGCACAGCATATTTGTTTTCAATATTCTTTTGTGGAGTATGCTATATAAGCAATTGGAACATGATATTTAAAAAATTCTTGTTTAAAAGATAATTTTGTTTTCTATGTTTCTGTGATACAAAGCAAAAAACCTATGTAATTTGTGACATAATTAATTTCTGTATGCACCATCTTTTATCTCTATAGTATATTTATGCATTAAAAATGCCATTTAAAAATGAATACAAGTCTAATCTCATTTCCTTTAATTGTAACTTATTACCCACACAAGAGATAAAAGGGGCTTATTGTTTTCAACAATAAAAACTATATAGTGTCTTCTAGTCCAGTGCTTCTCAAGCTTTAATGTCCACATAGATCAACTGAAGAAACTTGTTGAGATGCAGATCCTGATTTAGTATGTCTGGGTAGCAGCGAAAGATTCAGAACTTTGAACCAGCTTCCTAATGATACTTTCAGATACTGTTGTCCAAGAACCACACTTGGAGTAGTGAGCCTCTATGATGAAAAAGGATCAAAAGGTCCATGATGTGTGTGAGAATGCAGAGTAGGGTAGGGCAATGTTCCTTTAGCATTGATACAAGGTAACTGATGAAGAATGCTACATCTTGCACTTGACAGATACAGACATTGATTTTTGTATTGTGAGTGCTTCGTTGTTTCTTTGTTTTGTTTTTAATAATTTAATTATAAAGAATAAGTAGAAATACATCATTTCTTATCTGGTAAGCTACAACTAGGTTAAATTTCCCATGAAGTTCAGTGAGTGAATGTGTAAACCATGTTTTTGAATAACCCATAACTAAATAATTAAATAAATGAATGTGTTAAGCAAAAAGAAAGCAGAAAGTAAGATTTATTACAGAAAAAAAAACCAAACAGTGGTTTTAAAATTATGTTTTATATCAAGGAGATTCAGGCAAAGAAGGACACAGCACTAGATAGCTTATGTGTAACAGTGAGAGAGCAAAGACAAACTAGAAGTCACAAAATCAAATTTTGACTGATTCAAATATTTTGCTACTAAGGATTTGGAGTTATGTTTTCATCTAAAAAATACTAAACAGTAAGGGAAATTGAAAAGAAGAATATTTACTTGTCAAGATACTTAAAAATAAAAAAATTCTTTATTCTTCTGTGAGCATTTTATGTTATGAAAGAGAATTCTCATAATTATTTTCTTGAATAATCATTACCATACCTATCAATTTATCAAGTTTCACTTCAAATATTTTTTATTTTGCATATCAAAGATACAGAATTCTACAGCATGAATTTGATATCAAATTTACAAACTGGATTGATAGAAACCAAGAGTGGACATGCAAGGCATACCTTATCAGTCTGGAGTGCTCCTACTTAAGGTGATGGCTATGGCTCTGAAGGCTTTCAGGGTAAATATGTAGTCCCAGTCAGTAAGGTTCCTTCACAAGTAAGGAGATCCCCTTCTATGTGATCATTCACTACAGTTTACTGTATACAAATCACAAGTTTACTGGGCATGAGAAAAAAATCTCTACTTGGGACAGATAGCCTACCAAATTGAGAAAAAAAAAATGAAATAAGACTTAATCCTTGCATAATCAATGTTTGTGTACCTAACCCTGAATTGTATCCCACATCTTTATAATAAAAAATAATAATTAAAAAAAGAGACTTAATCCTGCATGTACCCTGCCAGCTAATATATTTGTCAGTGTATAGGATGCATGCTGTGCTCAGGTTGGTTTTCCAAAAGCAGACCCTAAGATGAGGATTTGTGTGAAAGTGGTTTACTGAGAAGTCTTTGTAGGGGAAAAAAAACAAGCAAGCAAATAAACAAAAACAAAATGGTAGATGACTGGGAAAGACGTGGAACAGGAAAAAACAAAAGTTCACAAAGAAGCATATAAAGCAAAGTCCCATGGAGGGTAGCTTGAATTAGTCTCAAAGTTACTGTTTTCTGAACACAATGTAGATAACACTTAGAGTTGTCTCAAGCAGAGGGCAAAGGAACTGGAGTATTTATACCCTTGCAACCAGTTTTCAGTAGTTAAGGACTGTGCCTTGCAAATCATAAATAAGCAGACACTTTTAACTGTCAGTCCAGTTTTCAAACAGATACTGGTTGATAGGAGTGAAAGCTCACTGGAAAGACATGGGCACACAAATAGGCAGTTTTCCAATTATACAAAACAAGACAATAAGAGAAATATCCATGTTTAAATATAATGTTTATGTTGCCTCAATCCATCACATAAAAAAAGGATATCGTGAAACAATAAGACGAAATGATCACATACTGACCAAATTAATAATGGGAAACATTTATAGTTACCATTTAATATTATGGAGCTTTTTGTTAAAATGTATCCTTGATCTTGGCCCTTTCCTTTCCGAAAGCTATCAGTGCCTGTGTTAAAAAATCTCTTTCAAAAATGAGTTTCATTCATAAAACTCTACCATTTATTTTTTCTTAGAGAGTGTTTCTTAGTCTGAATCACCTACCCAATATTTCTAAGAAGAAACCAAGAAATAAGTTTCTCTAGTCTTAGTTGCATAAGTCTTCCATCTTTGTTTTAGAGTGTTTTCAATTTTTAAAAAAATTTATGGCTACCACATTTCCTGAGTTTTATTTTTTTGTTTTATTATTGTATGTTTAGTGCTTTTAAAAATCTTTCCTGATTTTTTTCATTGTTTCTAATTGATTGATTCAGTCAGGACCCTGATTTCAAGTAACCAACACACAACTGAAGGTCAATTATGTTAGAATGGTACTTATTGGCTGGATTATTTAGGAAGGGCAGAGTTGGGATTAGTAAGCAAAATGCCATTGAACTTTTCCCTTCATCTCTTCTTGTCTCCAAGTGCCTAATTATTCCCTTAAAATGGAATCTTACCATGAAGTAGGTTGTTGCTATGGGCTCTTGTGAGCTTACATTCTTTTAGTGTTGTGGTTGGTGCCGAGAGGGTTGATTTAACTTTCACAGCACCAGTTAAGGAATACCAAGGAAGGAAACTACATGGTTCAGCTTGATTCCCGGTGTGGTTTGGATATGGTTTGTCTGACCCTGCCAAGTCTCATGTTGAAATCTGATTTCCATTTTTGGAGGTGGGGCCTAGTGGGAAGTGTTTGGGTTTTGAGGGCAGATTCCTCACAATTGACTTTTTGCCATTCTCTTGAGAGTGAGTTCACACTCTTAGTTCCCATGAGAATTGGTTGTTGAAAAGAGCTTGACACTTCCTCACCTTTCTTTCTCTTACTTCCTTTCTAGGACATTTATTGTCTGCTTTCCTTCACCTTCTGCCTTGAGCTGAAGTTCCCTGAGGCCTTCATCGAAGATACTGGTGCCATGTTTCTTATACAGCCTGCAGAACCCTAAGACAAATAATTATCTTTTCTTTATAAATTACCAAGTCTCAGGTATTTCTTTATAGAAACACAAATGGACTAAGACAATGTCCAAATGGACTAAGGTACCGTGTCCATCCTTTAGATCAAACATTCTAGGTAGGTGGAGGAGGTTTCCCAATGTGAGTTACATTTGTAGTATAAAATTCAGAGGATTCATTTATATTACCATAATTACTGACATGGCTACTTGTCAAACTATAATCTAGATGGTTGTACTAATTTGTGTCCAAAAATTAGTGTGTACCCCAATAACAGGATAAACTGTATTAGTAGTTTATTACTTCTGAGTACTTCACTATGGTCTTGTAACTGTTAAAAAATAAAATAAAACCTGCTAGTTTTTCTGTAAACTTTTATTTTTTCACCCGTCATTCTCATTTTGCCTTAAATACAAAATCCTTCAGTATCATTAAATAATATTGCCCAGGACATTAGTAAGAATATATTATGAACAACTTTTAGTGTGCTTCAAAGTTTAGTCCACTCTTCTTTCCCATACTCCAACTTTGCAGCCTTAAAGGGAAAGCATTCCTTAATATGAAACAAGAATTCATTTCTCAACATTATAGTGAACATTTTTATCTGTCCACCTTCTTCTGTAATGGTTTCCCGTCCTCAGTGAGATGAGAACCTACTTTCAATGATATCAATTTAGGGGATGGAAAACCAAGCGATAGAGAGAGGAAATCCAAGGCCCAGAGATATTCCTCAGCTCCTGAAAAGCTATACCTGGTTTTTGCAGTTTCTTGAGACTGTGCACTCCTTTTTGCTAAAGCTAATTTTGTCTGTGATTTCTATCACTATCATCTAAAATAATTCTAACTGAAATACACAATTACTCAGTAGTTTTTAATATATTTATGAAGCATCATTTTCAAACTAGGCCATGAACTGAGTTCACTGAAACCTCAAAGCTTGAAAATTTTTAGAATAATAAGCATTACAATTTACATGCTATACTAAAAGAAGTTTTGTGTTGTTTTGTTTTGTAGAGACAGGATCTCACTATTTTACCCAGCCTGATCTTGAACTCCTGACTTCAAGCAATCCTCCTGCCTTGGCCTCCCAAAGTGCTGGGATTATAGGCATGAGTCACCATGCCTGGATTAAAAGAAGTTTTATTTAAGCTCATAAACAGTTGATCATAATATAGGATGGAAATCTTCAGAATGAAAATAGCTTCCAAAGGGAAAACAAAATTATGCATACAATGACAGAAACTGACATAATCTAAAGAGAAGCAGGCTGAAATATACAAAAACAATTTCCACATGTATAAAATTTTATATCAAATCAACTGTTTGCTTTGGGTTGCATTACTATAAAATAATCTGTTCATATTAGGATGAAAACATTTTTGAGAGGTCCAGTTTGTACAGATCAGCTTATCCGAACGTAATCATGGGGCTAAGGTAATGCAAAACACAGGACCTGGGCTATTTGGGCAATTCCTTTTGAACATTGCTTTGTATCCAAATTAATTATTCAGTGAAATTCACATTATTTTCTCTGGTTTGTCATCAGTCAAAATACAGCATCTGCCAAACCTACCACTCAAGAAGATGAAGAATACTACATTTTCTTACACACACCCTACATAATGTTGGAACAATTTCATTAGAGCTTAGACTTTCATTTTAGAAAGCTCGAACTTCAAGTTTTCACAGCCTCTATCTCTTTGTAGCTTCACAGAGGGAGGAGAGTATTGCAATGCATTACAATAGGGAAGCCTAAGAAGGATAAATGGATTGAGTGCTACTGCCAGTTAATCACTTTGAGAAAATGGCCTTCACCTATAGCAGGAATAAACGAAGTTGGCAAAAAATTATTTCTGACTAGTGCAGTCTGAAGACTTGGGGCCAAGACAACTACAGGGCAAACCTTTATATTTGATAAATAAAATCCCTCAATTTCAGATAAAGTGTAATTCATGGTTATTTCCTCAAAATCTTTCATGTTGCCTTTTCACGTGTCAAATTTGAATTTCCAGTTGGAGTGATAAGAAAAAAAGTCTGCATATTATTTGAATTAGTTACAAAGCTAGCAACTGCTTCTTTACTATTTTAGATTGAAGAGAGATGAAATTTCTCCTTAGGTCATCTTGACTTAAATGCACATTTGAGGCCTATCAGAGTCCCCACAAACCCCTAAAAAGTTTTGAGTAACTTCTTCTCCTCCATCCCCATCATACACACACATACTCATACACACACCACTCTTAAAGTAAAGCACTTAGGAAGTATTATTAGATATATGTGTTATATTTATATGGCTATACATTATTTTCTTAAAACTTCTAAAGAATCCAAAGGTCAACCTGAGATTTAGATAAGACATGTGTTTAGGGGTAATATTAGTAATGATAATGATAATAATAATAATTTTTAGCTTTTACTGAGTCTTTTCTATAGACCAATCACTTTTTGAGTTCATATATATATGTGTACATATATATAATTTATATTTTAAAAAATATATGCATATACATTTTATATGTCAGGATTTTTTTACTCATACATATTTCACATGTATTAACTCACATATTATTTATAACAACTCTTCAAGATATATGGTACTGTATGTGTATTCCTGTTGTATAGATAAGGTCACTGAGGCACAGTTTAAATATCTTGCCCAATAATGCACAGCTAGAAAGTAAATTGAAATATCAGGTCAGATAACCTGCACCTAAAGCCTTTCATCACACATTGTAACTTACACATTTCTAAACTTTTCCATGTGTGGATGATTCCTAGAATCAAATGAGTTGTTAAGTGAATTAGGATACCTTAGTAGTTGAGTGACATTTGGTAAGTTAACTTCCTTGTGCCTCAGTTTAACAATTTAATTTTCTATGAAATTGGAATGTAAATATGTAAGAAATTAAAGAATATGTATTTAACATCATATTTTCAAGCATTTCTTTTTCAATAGAAAGTATTTATTTTATTTGTCATGTTCTATCTGCTATTGTCAGTAGAAGTATAATTCACATTGGTCAAAATATTAATTATGTGGGCTTTTCCTGCTTGGACAAAATTAAAAATAACAAAATTCTGGAAAATTAGGGCCTAAAACAAAGAATAGATTCTGGAAAAATAGAATGTATTGAAATGGTCCGTGGAACACATGATTGCTCTTTTGCTCCACCAAGAAGAGTTTAGAGGTAGGGAACTGGGAAAAAAGATGTTTATTTCTGAATTTGGAATTCAGGGAGACAAGCCAGTATAAGTACCAAGGCCAGCTCTTCAAATTTTACAGTATGTATTTATATGGTTATATTGAGGTTTGCTATTAACATCAAACTACAAGATTTATAAAACATTCTATAGGATACCAGGCACAGTTGCATTTCATTAATTATAAATTCATTGTTTGCATATTCTTGGTACCTGTTACTGAGAACCTGTAATTTTCATTTATCAGTAACTTTAAGCAAAGGAGTTAGCAGAGTTTACTACAAAATAAAATATTATTCATTATGATACATTAGCCAAAACACAAGAGTATACTGGTTATGGTTACAAGATTAATTTAATTGTACTTCTAACTTTAACTATTGATCTTAGAAATAAAGAACAATCTATTTTACTATGTGTATACAGCCATGGTATTGACTCACTGTATTCCAGGGAAGGTCAGCACAGTCTTATAATTCTAAGGAATGTGTTTGCGTGCAGGGCGGTAACTCTAGCAACCAAATCACCATGAATTCTTAGTAATGGGTCTCTTCATCATTTCCTCACTATCAGTTAAAGTCATGATATTCCTCATGGAGTTATTTATATTTTGCTGCTTCAGCATGAACATGCATATAGCTGCTTCCCTCTGATGATTTTTGTGGATTAGAGACTTGGTTACAAGCATAGGAATCCTGGCAGTGCATTCCATACAAAGTTTGAAGGAGAAATATATTAAGAATTAATAATTAACATAATTAGGAACTTTTCTATTTCTGATCGAATGCCTTTAAGACCTGATGGGATCCAAGAAAAAATATTTGAGAACCAATCTGTAACATTCCCAAGCACCTCCTTACTGTAGGCATTTGAATCCCTATGGCATTGATACTAGTTTTCATTTGATTTAGCATTGTTGTTATGTTTCCTGATTCATATGAGACGAAGGTGCAGCATTCAGTGTGCATAATGGCACAAGTGCCTCCTTGGATGTGATGAGAATATCTAAGACCATTCTGTTTTGCAGGACTGCTTTCCCTATTAATGAAACGTTTGTATTTGGCATCATTAAACTATCCTACTTTTGGAACACAGGTTTTTAAGTCTTTTTAAAATGACTGTTTTGATATAACCAAAATGGCCTCTTTTCAGTATCACCTCTGCCAAGAGCTAGCCAGTGGTAAGTTAAAAAAAACCTAAAAATGTGCACACTGACATTTTCGTATTCAGGTTCAGGGAGCATGCAGCCATTGTATCATAATTCCAGTCAGAAAAGAACTTCCCTATTTCCCTTGTTGTTCATCTCTTCCAATGTTTTGATATTGGCAGGGACTCAGAAACCTGAACTAGGAGTAAAAACATTAGGCAGAAAGAGAAGATGATACCACTCATACTCCTTTTTGTAAAAACTACAAGCCTTGTAACTACTAACCTGTAGGCCTTGCTTGTACAAAGTTCTAAGAAAATTTATCTACAGATTGAGATGAAAGGATTGAACAATATTTTGGACTGAATGCTTTCAATTCAAAATTGAGGCTTTATTTGTGATTCAGAGTGAATATAGGACTTTATGCTTCTTAAGAATAAGCTGAGAAATTAAGAGACCTACCCTTTTAACATCCTTACTTATAGGTACTAGAGAAGAAAAAAATGGAATTGTTCTTATGAATACTCTGTTATTCTTTCTTGGTCCAATATTTTATATATATAATTTAAAGTCATACTCTAGAAATGTAAATTTTAGATCCTTGATCTGAAAAAGAGTAATATTTTAGTAAGTGTAATGGTTAGATTTAGAAAACATAGAAGACTTGAAATATGCAAAACACCCTCCAAAATTCAACTGTGTCACCTTTGCCCCCACAAGCAGCCCTTGATATCTTGGCTGAGAAAGATAACATGTTCCCTTTTGTCACAATTATTGCTTGACTGGGAATCAATATCCAAATTCAACATGGCCTGATGGGAAAAGATAATGAAGTGTAGATTAAAAATAGTGAAAAGAAACATTCAAGCCAAAAAATTTGAGGGAGTTGGCTACAAAAAAATAGATCAGACTCATTATTTTACATGTATTAATTTAGTAGAGGTTATGCATTCAGTGTGCTAGTTGGGCAGCTGGGTGAAACTTTAACTGTTTTCTAGTTGACTAAAGCAAACTTGAATGCAATGATGTTAAACATTTTAAATAAAATTTACATAACATAGAAGGTAGTCAAATTCCTTAAAGAATGGGAATGCTGTATGACTCATATATCCGCTCTCAAACCCAAAGAGTTGTTTCACTAAGGTCTTGAGGAAGACGTAGGTGATGACAACACACAAATATTTAAAGAGTGCTTTCCTGGCTTTAGGCCAGGAATGCTGGTAGGATGAAATGCAATTTAATTGTCTTTCTTATCTCCATGGGATCATAAGGTTACAGAATGCAGTTAACCACTGGAAACAAAGTGGACATAGTTATCACAACAGGCAGCAGAGAAAGCATAGCAATCAGCTGTCATAAGATGCCATGACTTGCAAAGATCTCTGGCTATTCTTAATTAATCATAAGATACCTTAAGTCTGATTTGATTTGCATAATCAAATGCAGAGCAAAACAAAACAAAACTTTAGTCCTGCTTTAAGCCAACATAAAAGAGAGTCACAGTTTACCACTCCATTTCTAATCTTGAGTCAGTTCCATAGTCCAGTGCCATCAGTGTGCGATTCCACTGAAGTGTCTCCTGTAACACCATAGAGTACTCTATATCTCTTTGTCAGCTTCTCTTTGACTTACACTGATTAATCTGAGTCACAAGGTGCTAAGACAGGGAAATTCAAGTATTTCAGGTTCAGATGTAAAAGACATTGATTAACACTAATTTTTGAAGACACAGATGTCACTGTAGTCTGGAGTAAGAGTGTAAAGTGCTGAGATTTCAAAGGAAGTTTCAATGTGAATCTATGTGGTCTGATATAGAAGTGTTTGCAAGTATTTGTGTATGTATATGTGAATAAGTGCATGCCTACTCATACAATATTAGAATCTTAAAAATGGTACTGTGGTACCTTAGGACATTTTTTTAACCTTTAAATGATTTTATTATGTATTTGGAGAGATAAATTCTATGATTGGGTTTTACTCTGACTACTTTACACTTCATAGAAGTTCGTATTACTTTTGAATGCAGAAAGCATTTTTAGTAGGTACCTATTGTTTGGGATCAGAAATGGATACCCCAAAGCATTATGCTTTGACATGCTGGGCCAAAGTAGTCTCAAGGCCTCTCTCACCTTCCCTGAGGGCTCGGTGGCTCAGCCTGCAATCCCAACACATTGGGAGGCCGAGTCGAGTGGATTGCCGGAGCTGGCAGGTTCGAGACCAGCCAGGGCAACTTGGCGAGACCTCATCTCTATAATAAATAAAAAATTAGCAGGGCGTGGTAGCATGCGCCTGTAGTTCCAGCTACTTGGAAGGCTGAGGTGGAAAGATCGCAGGAGCCCAGCAGGTTGAGGCAGGGGTGACCATGAGTGTGCCATTGCACTCCAGCTTGGGTGATGGAGTGAGAGTCCAACTCAGAAAAACACAAAAAGGAAATTTCAAATAGAAGCCTTTGAGCCTCCTGTTTCCTGCCCAAATAGTGAATAAGACAACTCTGGAGTAATAGAAGAAATTAGAACCACCATGAAAGAATCAAAATAAGCAGGAATGGTAATTGTCACCATATCACTATTTGGTTCTTCAGTTTGGTCAGCACAGATGTTTATGGTCCTCGAAGAAGGACAGTAGATTACCATAACCTTAATGGGGTAATGATTCTAACTGTTGCAAAAGTGTTTTCTTAACAAGAAAAAAATCGTTAGAGTTCTTGGCATTCAGTATTAATCTATTGATTTTGTGAATGCATTTTCTCTATTTCAACAAATGGAGACAATCAGAAGTAGTTTGCATCTCTCCTGGGACATGTTTTCCTAGATGGCTTCTTTTTACCAGTTCTCTCCAGATTTTATCTGCTTTTCTTAATTTTTTGCCTAAACAAAATGCTTTCCTCTTCCTCTAGCAATAAGAAGAGTGAGCCAACTACTTTACAAAGGAAAATTGAGGTAGTTTGTAGGAATTTTATTTTAAAAAGAGAAGTAGAAACGTAACTGTGGACAAGAGTATGACCATGGCTAATTTTAAAGGCCCCATTGAAATTGGGATTATGGTGTTTAGTTCAGCCTTACACATACTAGATATTGAGGATGTCAACATGAATAAGTCAAAGTCTGACCCTTCTCTGAGAAAGGTGTTTGAGTTCTGGCAAGGAACACGGAGACATAAGTCAATGCATTCCTTCATCGCACAAATATTGAATATCTGCTTTGTGCTAGAAATTATGCTACTTGTTAGAAACATAAAGGTTTGAAAAGCTAGACATGATTGATGCCCTCATAAGAATTATTTTCTAATGGATTAAATAAAATGTAATAAAAAACCCAAATAAATACAATGTAGAAGTGTCTCTATCATAAGTTAAGATAAAGATAACTGTATTAACGATAGCCTATGAAAGGAGTTTAACCTGATCTTAGAAGTGAAGAATCACTTTCATGTGGTGATGGAAAATAGAGGGCAGGTTCTCAGTTGGAAATAATATCAGCATCATTGCCCTGTACCAGGTAGGAGAGAATTAGTTAAAAATCAATAATTTAATCTAATGCAAAAGTCATGCAAACATATCAAAAGCATATGATATGACAGTTCCTCAAAAACTTCAACCTAGAAATACCATATGACCCAACAATTCCACTTCTCAGTATATGCCTAAAATAATTTAAAGCAGGGACTCAAACATATCATTGTACACCAATGTTCACAGCAGCATTATTCACAATAGTTAAAAGGTGGAAACATCTCAAATATTAATTGACAGATGAATAAACAAAGTTATATATACACACACATATATACATATGGAACAGAATATTATTCAGACTTAAAAAGGAATAAAATTCTGATACTTGCTACAATATAGAAGAACCTTGAAAATGTTATGCAAAATGAAATAAGCCAGACAAAAAAATGACAAATAGTGTATGATTCCACTTATATAAAGAACAGAGGCAAAAGGTAGGATAGTGGTTGCCAGGGGGTAGAGGGGAATTATTTTTTAATGGCTATGGAAATTCAGTTACAAAAGATTAAACAAGTCTGGAGACGAATATTGCTAATGGTTGCACAGTAATGTAGATGTATATAATGCTCCTGAACTCTATGCTTCAAAATTGTTAAAATGGTAAATTTTGTGTTATGTGTATTTTGCCATAATGAAAAAGCACGTGAACCTGGAGCCTAGAATTTTAGGCTAAAAATATAAATGAAAGTGTCACATACTTATGACAAATGAAGTCATGTAAAATTGCCTACCTTGAATGTACAATGGAAGGAAAAGAGAGTCTAGAACTAAACCCGATCAACTCAAATATCAGTGGCTACGCAGAAAATGATTGGTCTTCAGAAAGGGTGGGGAAGGGATGGCAAGAAGTGTAAGAGGAATGCAAAAAAAAAAAAAAGAATCCAGTAAGTCCCGTACATACGAACCTTTAAATTGCAAACTTTCAAAAATACAAAAGTGTGTTCACATATCTAATCACTTAAGTTAGTTTACATGCCTAGTGTACATTATCACATGCATGAATCCTCTACAAGTGGTTATGCTTTTGTGTGCTTTACTGTACAGTACTGTATATTTGTTTCTCATGTGTTATTTGTGTTAAAAGTATTAGAAACCTATTACAGTACAGTGTTATATAACTGATTGTGTTAGTTGAGTACCTAGGCTAACTTTGTCGGACTTACTAACGAATGGGAATTATGAATGCACTTATGAATATATGGAACATGACTTTTCATATGTAGCAGACTTACTGTATTGTCAAGGCAGTTAAAGGGAACAAATGTTTCTGGGAACCAGACATCAGTAGTGTCTCATTGCTACTTTGTTGGAAGGATTGCATTTCTCATTTATCTAGAAGGCTCTTCTGTGGGGCCATAATGCTATGGTAGTTCATTTTTGCTGTAGGGTAAAGCTCTCTGTAATTCCAGGTTGAGCTTCTTTTTCTATTTAAGTTATCATAGGAAATTCCCCATCAGGCCACAGATGTGATCTGAAGAATGTGAAATAATTTGGTAGGAGTAAGACACTCGATGTATAAGTTATCTGTGTATGCAAATCACTGATGCCTTTAGAACCTACTTGGGCTCAGTGCTATACATGTATCTTTTCACTTGGTATTTAAGAGCTTCTGAACATATCAACTTTATAGCTGGAAGAAACAGATTGTAACCGCTCATGATGAGCAGCTGGGGTCAGATATTGCCATGCTTCTCTGGGCTAGGAATTCAGCCATTGTGAGTCTATCTGAAACTCTTTCTCAAGAAGAAAATAAACTTGGAAAGTAAGCATGACTTGGCTACAAAAATTATGAGTCCTTATCCATGATTTTTCTTTCATGTTTTACAGTAAGCTTGATAGCACAGCCCCACCTGCCTTTGACACTTCAAGCGCCACAGCATATGCTGTTTTATGAGTCAGTTGACAAAGTTACTTGTCCTGGATGTTGAACTAGCTAGAGGGGCTGAGAATACTTTTTCTTTATCCAGTAAATAGATCTAGCTAGACCAACATAACATAATGTGGCATATTTTTCAAATATCTTAAGAATTCTCCCAAGCGTGTTGAGTGGTAAGGAAATCAAGATGTGTACACGTATACTTTATTTTATACCACATTGAGACTCCAGAAAATTTCCTCAGGTAGTGAAAACCTATCCTCCATTTCTGGTACCATAGTCAGGCATTTAGGGTGCCATTTACTTATTTCTTCCTAGATCATATTGCAAAAAGGCATAACTTTTGAGGTTCATCACCGTGGCCTATAAGAAGATGAATTAGTCAGGGTTCCTATGGACTAAATAATGGCACAGAACCTGAGTTGACATATTGCAGGATTGTGAAAGTTTGCTCCTGCCCTGCAAATCCCAAGAAAATAAAACCATTCTACAATGTAATTCAGTTAGAAAAAATAAACTTCATAAAGCATGTCAACCACTGTCGACAGTCATGCAGGATCTTAATAGCGGTGTTAAAGTAAGCATGAGTATGAATGTGTATGAGAAAAAAAACAATAAAAACGCTCTGTAAATCATTTCCTTTTGCACAAAGGTGAATGTAAAGAATAATAATAATACAAATATCCTAAGAAATGGAAATTGTATTCACTGAGACTTGGTCTTCCCTTTCAACATTTTGTTTTCTACACTTCTCTATTTTTCTGTCCATCTAATGCCTAGTGTCCAATTCTTCTCTGAAACTGGAAAGTACCAACACTCAAGCATTTGAAATAGTTGAGTAGATAGATAATTGACCTTCCCATATTACCTCAGTCAAAAACTGGCACTTTAATGTTTTTAATTGTGGAAAGTTGTGTTCCATAGTAAAGAAATTTCAAGGCATTGCCAAGCAGGTGCTTATACATTTGAGATGATAATGTATTAAACAACTCTTTGTTTATGAAAAGAAACTTGATTAAGTTGATTTTCTCTCTGAATCTTTCAGGATCCAAGAATTCTTTTATAAAATATGTTACCTAAACTGTATGATTGCTCAGATACTACAAATTTTCTAATTTGGAAATTCCCAGAGTCTATGCTTATGCTACATAATTTAATTTGATTACGTAGCTAACATATTGTAGAAATTCAGATAACTATTTCTAGCTGCACAATAAAACAATAAAGCTGTGTCACTTTTTTGTTTTAATTTAAAAATGAGACTCACCAGATACTTAAAATAGTTTAAGGTCAAACTGATGGTATAGTTCGTAAATGAGTTCTAAGAATGGTTTCTTATGAAATTGAGGAAAGGAAAGACAAATATTTAAAAGGCTATATGAGAAAGCAAAATACAATAATTAGTTATAAAGAATATACATAAAAGATAAATGATTGCCTTTTATTTTAGACTAATTAATCTTACCTGGTTTAGACCTTCTTGGTAAAATTCTTCTGTCTTTGTTTAATTAGTATATACCTCACATTTGTCAATAAAGTTGATTTATACAATGTAATTATATTGTTTATAGCTGTAGATAATAGAGATTAAATTTCCACATGACAAAAGATTATGGGTCATTGTGATTCAGGCCAATGTAAGTTCATAATGTAGGCAAAAATGAGTATTTTTATATGTTGATGAAGCTGCCAAGAGTCTTCCCAGAGTCCTTTATTTAAAGGAAGAAGACTGTATTTCTCAACAAAATCTTGTAAAGTTTTATGTGCTTTATACTGACTTTTTATCTTTCTGACATATTTAATAGTTCCTGTTAGAACCACAAGATATTGAATGGGAGGTTCTGAGTTGGGTCACTGCTCCATTTGAATAATCCTTTAAAACTTTGGTCTTCACAAACTAGTAGGATCTGACTGCTATTACAATGAGACCCAGCCACACCTTATATATAACATGCCACAATTTATCAAAAAATCTTTATAAACACATACTAGATTTCTCTGAAAATAACATTTTCAAAATGGGACTAATTAGTAGCTAAGCACTGAATCCTTCTGTGAAGTTTTATCTTCCTAGCTTTGAACGTTCCTAATCCAAATTTCAATTTTACGCCAGCAAACTTCTTTTTGTGCCATGAACAATAGGAAAAATAATTGGCTTTATCTGTGCTGATTGACCAGTGGTCACTGTTGAGAGCTTCAGATGCCCTTCTCACTGTCACTCTCTGTTCTCCATTATTGTGCTCCAGATTATTCATTCAGCAGGCATGAAGAGGGGTGTGGCAGTTGTGGGATTTGCACCATCATTCAACAAGATACGAGAAGTGAATAGCATTTGCTCACCGTGACTTTAGTTTTAGTTTTACCTTCCAAATGACGTTTCTATACGCTTTTCAAGTTGTGTTTTTTTTTGTAGTTTCCTCAATATACACAGTAACAACGAAGCCCTCCCACTAGTCAGTTTATTAGATAACCTGTGGCTGTTAATGTTTGTGCTCCTGCCAGATCTTCTCAAATCTCTTTTGGCACCATCTACATCCCTTTTTCTTCCAAGTAGCAGTACTATTGTGCAGTTCTTCTCTTCTCAAGCTACTGAAGCTGCTTTTGTCCAAAGGTACAGAGGTTTTAAAGCATCTGGGAGTTAATGTGCCCACCCCCAGGATGGCCCTTAACCAATCACTGAAGAGTGTAGGAATATGAATGTTCAGCTCCCTTGCCTGGTGTGAGGATACCTCTGAGGCATAACTCATTCTCCAGAGTTCCTCGGAAGGCTCATGCTGAAGCTATCCTCTGAGGAATTACCACCTGAGATTTCATCCTTCTTTAGCTTCTACTGTCTCCTCTGGAAGCACTTTCTTAAATTATTCGGACATATATACTTATCTCAGAGTCACCTATGCACACTCATCTAGACACGCCTATAGTGGAGGTCTCAGTGTCATGACTAAATATTGCTGCTTAGTGGCAACACTAAGAATATCAGAGTCGTTCTTTGCATTCACTGCATGACCTTTTATTAAATACCTACTATGTGACATGTAATGAGAAAGATACAAAGAAGACAGTGCTATTTTCTGTGCCCTCAAAGAGCAAATGATGTGTGGAGCCAAAAGAGAAAAAGTTACACCGAATGTGACTATAGGTAGGATATTGGGAAACAAAGGTGAAGCAGCATGGGAAGGAAAGCGGTTTTCTGAGCATCAGAGCCAAGTATCTCATCATCTGAGACATGACGAATCCTTACAGATCCTATCTAGAATATGTTATTAGAAAAGGTTAAAGAAGAATTTTACACAGATTAAAACTCAATAAATTGTTTCTAGCCTGAACTGCAAAGACTGGTTTATGTTCAGTGAAAGTAGGTTTGTGATGGCAGAAAGAGGTGAAGTATATAGGTGGACAATAAAAATTAAAATTGAGATTGGTGCAGAGACTGTTTGATAGAAAATACCATCTCTTATAAATATCAGAGCCCTAAATATTCCACATTCAGGACATTCAGAATGTATACTGAATCTATTCTATTAGATGGAGTCATGTATCTTTAATGTAGGTCAAAAATGGTTTAAAAATCTATTTCATATGGTTCCACTTGATACAACGTTCTACATGGTAGCACAACTTTGATGTGAGCTAAAGATATACAATTGTATAGGCCATCGAATTCAAGCTATCTATCTGCACAGATTTGAGTTATTATACTTGATTCTGCAGACTTCTTTTCAGCATTTTAGTGATGCAAACCTCACTCACTAATAGCACTCACTCATGACATTACTGATCTTTTGTAGGTCTACTCAATTAAAAACATTGTGACTTTCATCCATTAACCTTACGTATAATATTGGGAGGTAACAACTGTATTTATCTTTACTTTTTTCTTTTTAGAATGCCAACTCATATTTGCTTTTACATTACCTTTATGATGAGACTGTTTGGATTAGTACCCTCTGGAATCACTGTAACTAATGTTTTAGGACAGGATACTATATCATCTAATCAGCATTTGTACACTAAGCTTACACATCTTAGTATTTCTTCTGTGAGATTATTATTTTTTTTTTTCATTAATCAGTATTTTTTATTATGGTTTTGTGGGGTACAGTTAAGGGTTAGGTGTACAATGACGTTACATTCAGGCACCCTGTAGATAAGAAGTGTTTTCCCATCCCCCGACAGATATTTGCTACTGTTAATCCCATCACCCTCCCCCCCATAGTTTCCCAGTACCATCCGTCATTTTCTCATAGTATTGCATTGGATGTTCAAGGTCCATTATATGAGTGAGAACATGTGATATTCGGATTTTTGTTTTTGTGAGAGGTCACTCAGTATTATAGACTCTAGTTCCATCCAGGTTGCAGCGAAATTCATGATTTTGTTCTTTTTTATGGCTGCGTAGTATTCCATCGTGTATATGTACCACATTTTTTTAATCCAGTCCTCTTTTGATGGGCAGCATGGTTGTTTCCAGGTTCTTGCTATTGTGAACAATGCTGCGATAAACATACGTGTGCAGGTATCTTTTTTATAGAGTGATTTGTGTTCTTCAGGGTATATTCCCAGTAGGGGGATTGCAGGGTCATATGGAAGGTCAATTTTTAGAGCTTTTAGGAATCGCCACACTGCTTTCCACAGAGGTTGCACTAGTTTACACTCCCACCAACAGTGTAGAAGTGTTCCCTTTTCACCACACCCTCTCCAGCAGCTGTTATTTTTTGAGTTGTTGATAATTGCCATTCTGACTGGAGTTAGGTGGTATCTCAGTGTGGTTTTGATTTGCATCTCCCTGATGATTAGTGAGGTTGAGCATTTCTTCATGTGTTTGTTGGCTGCTCGAATGTGTGAGATTATTATAAAGAAACTTCATGCTTTGCAATTGAATCCTCATGAATAAATCAAGAAGAGTTTTTGTTTTCCAATTCTAGCAGAAAAAAGTGTTAAAAATGATTTAGGTGGGAAAATTTAAAGGACTAGATAAAGATATTGTCTCTTGATATTGTCTCTATCATTCTTAAGAAAGCAGAACACTAAAGACAGTCTATACCAAGAGACTATCTGTCAAGAGTTTGTCAATAATTTGGAGTGAAGAAATAAATAATTTTTGGGCAAAAAGACTTTGTGCCACAAGAAAATTTTATTCAATTAGTATATTAATAGCTGTTTAAATATATGCATTTACTGCTAACTTATTTTTTGGTTATTTTGTGGTGGAGTCTCACTTTCACTCAGGTTGAAGTGCCATGCACAATCACGGTCTACCCCAACCGCATCTTCTTGAACTTTGGTGGTTATCCCATTTCAGGCTCCCAAGTGGCTGGGACGACAGGTGCATGTCACCACACCTGGCTAATTTTTTATTTTTATTTTTATTTGTAGAGTCGAGGTCTCACTATGCTGCCTAGGTTAGTCTTGAGCTTCTGGGCTCAAGTAAACCTCCTACTTCAGCCTCCCAAACTGCTGGGATTACAGACATGACCCACTGTGCCAAGTCCCAACTCATTTTTGATAAAAAAAAGGCCAAGAATATAAATTTGGAAAAGAACAATCTCTTTGATAAATGGCTCTGGAAAAATTGGATAGCCATATGCAGAGGAATAAAACTAGATTTCGGTCTCTCACTATACACAAAAATCAACTCAAAATAGCTTAAAAATTTAGACAAAAGACCTGAAACTTTTAAACCATTAGAAAATAACATTGGTTGAAATACTTCAAGACATTGGTCTGGGCAAAGACTTCTGGGGTAAGACTTTAAAAGCATAGGAAACAAAAGAAAAAAAATAGACAAATAGCACTACATTAAGCAAAAATGCTTCTGTATTATAAAGGACAGTATTAACAGAGCAAAGAGACAACCTACAGAATAGGAGAAAATATTTGCAAGCTATCCATTTGACAAGGGTCTAATAGCCAGAATATTTAAGGAGCTAAATAACTCAATAGCAATAAAACAAATAATCTGATTTTAAAATGGGCAGGTGATCTGAATAGACATTTCTAAAAAGTAGACATGCCAGGCTCGGTGGCTCAGCCTGTAATCCCACGCCTTTGGGAGGCTGAGGTGAGTGGATTGCCTGAGCCTGCGGGTTCGAGTCCTGCCTGGGCAGCGAGACCTCATCTCTACAATAAAATAAAAAAATCAGCCGGGTGTGGTAGCGCATGCCTGCAATTCCGGCTACTTGGAAGGCTGAGGCGGAAGGATCGCTGGAGCCCAGCAGGTCGAGGCTGCGGTGGCTGGGAGCGGCCACTGCACTCCAGTCTGGGTGACAGAGAGAGACTCCAACTCAAAAAAAAAAATAAAAAAATAAAAAAATAAAAAAATAAAAAAAAAAGTAGACATACAAATGGTAAACAGGAATATAAACAATGGTCAATATTGCTAATCATTAGGGAAGTGCAAATCAAAAACACAATGATGTATCTTCTTGTCTCAGTTTGAATGGTTAGTATGTAAAAAACAAAAAACAACAGATGCTGTCAAGAGTGCAGAGAAAGGGAAACTCTAGTACACTCCTGGTGGGATGGTAAATTAGTACAGCCATTATGGAACCAGCATGGAGGTTCCTCAAAAAATTAAGATAAATTTACCATATGATCCAGCAATTCCACTTCTGGATACACACACACACACACACACACACACACACACACACACACACACAAAATGGACTATCATTCAATTTTTTAAAAGAATAAAATCCTGTCTTTTACAGCAGCATGGATGAAAGTGGAAAACTTTACGTTAAGTGAAGTAAACAAGAGACAGATAGACAAATATTTCAGGTTTTTACCCTACATGGGAGCTAAAAAAGTTGATCTCATGAAGGCAGGGAGTTGAATGGTGGTTATCAGAGGCTGAAAAGGAGTAGGGGATGAAAAAAAGTTGGTTAATGGGCACAAACATACAGTTAAATAACAGGAGTTCTAGATTTTGAAAGCACAGTGGGGTGACTGTACTTAACAGTGATGTATTATATTTTCAAATACCTAGAAGAGAGGTCGTGAAATGCTCCCAACACATGGAAATGATGAATACTCTAGGTGACGGATATCACAAATACCTTGGCTTGACAAGTATATATTGCATGCATGTAACAAAATATCTTATGTAACTCATAAATATGTATCAATTATTATGTAACAAATAAAATAAAATGCAATCTGTTGTTCAGAGGGAAAATAACTGTATACAGAAAATAAAATATATTTATCAAAGTTCTTGATCACAATGTCATTTTTAGAATAAAATGTACTTGAATAATTGGGAAAGGGGGAGAAACCTATTCAAGAATGAACAAAATTGAATGAGGAAAAGTACAAAGAAATCTTCATAATTTCAAAGTAAGATATCAAAAAAACTAGTTACAACTATTGAAATTATTTTTAAGTAAAAATAAGTTAAAAAAGACAACGTCTTTGAACAATATCAGCAACATAATAAGAATAAAATCCACATGATTATGGAATGTGTTAAAAATACAATGATGTTAAAGCATTAAGAAACCATTCTTTCTTTATAAAGGTACTTGGCTTTAGTTCCTTAACTAAAACTGTTATTAGAGTTTTAGGTTTAATTTGAGTCTGTATTTTAATAAAAGATATGAAGAAATTGATTTGTATGCCAAAGAGTTTTTAAAAAAATACTAAAAGAGAATCTCGCTTTATTAAAAGGTCAAATAAGGTTTTTGCCTATTCAAAAAATAGAATAATAAGACTCAATTAATTTTTGTTTTTGAGTACAAAGCTGTTTTATATGTGGAAGATCAGATTTGAAAAATGAGTTTAGATAAAATAGAGACAGATTTCAGGCACACATGAAGAGCTGTTTAATTATCTAATTGATAAAGAGCAGAATGGGCTCATCATAATGAAATTAGAGTATTTTTAACAGCCATCCTATTTATAAATATTAGAACTGCAAAGGAACATGTGATCATCTGATCTCTCTTCATTTTTGAGACCAAGAAATACAGACACGGAAGTTAAATTGTGTAATTTACCTAAGCAAGCTAATGGCAAATCTGGGAGTAAAACTCATAGTTCTTAACTTTTGTGCATTAGCTGATTTTGTTTTATTTTTCACTTATAAAATAGAAACAATATGTATAACCCAAGAGGACAACTATGAGTATCAAATAAAATTTTGGAAAACATTTAGTATGATGACCATCTATAATAATTGCTAAAAAAGCAGTAACTTTTTGTTATTGTTGTATTGTTGTTATTGTTTAGTGCTTTTTCTTCTAAAACACATTGTGCAACAATAACAAAAAGTATAATGTAGAACTTTTTTTTTTCTTGAATCAGAGTCTCACTCTGTCACCCGAGCTGGAGTGACATGCTCACTGTCACTGAGGCCTCAACCTGCTGTGCTCAGATGATCCTTCCACTTCAGCATTCCAAGTAGTTGGAATTATGGGTGTGTGCCACCATGTCCAGCTCTTATTTATTTATTTATTGTAGAGATGAGGTCTCTCGCCATGTTGCCCAGGCTGGCTGATCTCAAAGCTGTGGGCTCAGTAATCCTTTCGCCTCTGCCTCCCAAAGTGCTCAGATTACAGTAGTGAACCACTCATCCAGGTTTCTAGAGCTATCTTTTATAAGCCATGTTTTATGTAAAAGTCTACATCAGAAAACTATAAAATGTTAAAAATGTATAATTCTTCCCAAAAAAAGAAAATATATAGTCTTAAATGATACCAATGAGAAAATTGTCAGTAGATTATTATCTAAGTATATTTAATGAGTAACCACATGGAGGTTATTGTTTTGTTTTGTTTTTATTTGTTACTCTTTTTAAAATCCAAGGACAAGTTCATCGGCCTCCTGGACATCAGAATAGGCAGTTAATTCAAGGCCAAGTCCTCAAAAGCAAATGCAACAAGAGCTAAGATTGACAGATGACACTTTATTAAACTGAAAAGTTTTTGCACAGCCAAAAAAAAAAAAAAACAACAAAAAACATTAAGAGAGTACAGAGACAGCCTATGGAATGATAAAAAGTACTTGCAAGCTGTGCATCTGAAAATGGCCTAACATCCAGGATCTACAAGGAACTCAAAGGAATTGAAAAGAAAAAAAAACAACCCCATTAAAAAGTGGATGAAGGACATGAGCAGACACTTCTCAAAGGTTAGCATACAAGCAGGCAATGAACACATGAAATAATGCTCAGTCTCTCTAATCATCAGAGAAATGCAAATCAAAATTACAATGAGATACCACCTAACACCCACAAGGATGGCTATCATTAAAGAGTCAAATAAACAGCAGGTGCTGGCACCACTGTGGAGAATGGAGAAAAGGGAACACTTCTACACTGTCGGTGGGAATGTAAGTTAGTTCAGCCTTTGTAGAAAGCAGTGTAGCAATTTCTCAAAGAACTATAAATTTGATCTTCCATACGATCCAGCAATCCCTATTCTGGGACTCTACCTGAGGAACAGAAATTATTCTACCAAAGAGACACCTGCAAAAATATGTTCACTTCAGCACTATTCACAATAGCAAAAATATGGAACCAATCCAGATGCTCATCTAATGTAGACTGGATTAAAAAAATGTGGTACATATATATGATGGAATATTACACAGTCATAAAGAAGAACAAAATCACGACCTTTGCAGCAAACAGGGATACAGCTAGAGACCAATATACTAAATGAACTATTGCAGAAACAAAGAACTGAATAGCATATATTCTCACTCATAAGTGGGCTCTGTTCACTGATCACACAAGCACAAGGTTGGGATCGACAGATGCTGGACACTGCTAAGGGACATGAGGGGTCATGTGGTAGCACATGTGTACCTGGTCCAATACTGGGGGAGAGAAGTTCAACTAGAAGCCCAAACTTCACCTGCATGCAACTAAATTATGTAGTGAATCCTCATTTGTGCCCCACAACATTAAAATAAAATAAAAAATTAAAAAACAAGTCTTTGGGAAGACTCACTTTTTACATTATATACTTCTATAGAGTTTGAATGTATGACAGTGACACTATGTTACTTTTACATTTAAAAATCAATAGAAAAGTACTTTGAATACTTGGTAGTATCCTAGACACCACATAGAGAAAATTCTTATTCCTTTGTGATCTCCCACTACAAAGCTCAAAAGGAACCTTGCAGGTCAAGAGCCTTTTATTATTGAAATTCTCTTCTTGCTGTGCCTTCTTTGTGTATCAACTTTATCACTGGAATTCTTGCTTCTCATCAGAGGAAATGGCTGTGCCTGATTCTTTCTGTCTCTTTTTGCAGGTTGTGCTCCTTTCCCCTGCCAGAGCATCTGTTGACTCTCCCTCCCTCTGTCTATTCTCCACTGCTACCTACTCTGGAGCCCACTCTATGTTTCATCTCTTGCACGAAGTACTTTAGCCTACAAGTTTCATTTCTTTCCCATTCACAGTCAACAGCTAGAAGTTTGGTCGAATCATTCTAGGATTAGTTCATGTTGATATGCCCTTCCTCCTCCCCAAAAGAACCACACTCAAAGTAAATTTTATATCATTCCACTTTAAGGATAGAGAAATCCAAATCTCCAAGAGATGAAATATATCTTGGTCATGTTTTCCCTGATATGTTCAGTTTACTCCTGGCATCAGAGGACCCAGGCTGATCATCCAAAAGTATATGTGGAAAAAAAGTCGTTTGGCTGTTACTCTAATTCATCCCCCTTTAGAACTACAATTGGGCCATATTTATCAAGTTTGGAAGCACATGCAATTTGATATAGCAATTTTTCTTTAGTATTTTGTCAAATGAACGTACTCAAAATGCATATATAACCAATGTACTCACATATACAAATCAAGATATATATGTGTGTATATACATATATATAATATATACATATGAATGCATTACTACATTACAGCCTTTATAACCAGCAGTGGAAAGATGATTGCATAAATTAGTGTCACTTGTACAATGGAATGCCATGCAGCCACTAGAAGGAATGGGAATCAGGCTGACATGAGACAATATAAATGATTCGTTCATACATACTTTCAGAAAATATTTGAGTTCGTACCATGTCCTGAGCATTACAGATGTGGCCGTGAACAAGACAACTTCCCTGTCTTTATGTATTTTACAATGTAGTGAGAGAAGCAGACGTTAAACAGGAAAACAAACACATAACTTATGTCATATAATGCAATGTAATGATAAGCGCCACGAAGGAAAAAATATAGTAACAAAAAGTATATGCTGTAAAGAAATAAACAGAACAATTTGTGTTAAAATAGAGAATATATGTATATGATCATATATATGCATATATTCAAGATACTTTTTTGGAGAACGCATAAGACATTGTTAGTAGGTGATACTTCTGAAGATAGGCTGAGAGTAAATTATTATAGAAAAAACATCTTAAAATATTAATATTGCTAAATTATGACTTTCTGTGGGGTTAGCTTTATAAATTGTGACTTTTCAAACCATATGCACACATTATTTTTTAGATAAAACAAGATCAACTAGAGGAGATCAAGAGTGTGGATGTATGCAATTTAAGAGTAGTAGATTGGTCTTTGTTTGTTTATGTCTCTGTGTTACAACCTCAAATGCCATCCATAGACATTTCAGTAACATAACTGTATAAATCAGGCTGGCTGAAAATGCATGGAAAAGTAGACAACATGTGATGATCTGCAGAATACATGCCTTGACTATAGGCACTTAAATTATTTTTCAGACACGTTGTGAAATGTAGAAAAAGATACAATTTTTCAATTCTTTGCCGCTTTACTAGAGTTTGGCACTCTTGTCCACCAAGATCCACCCACCAGTTCTTTGTAAGGTGATCTTGCTGACACATGAATGACATCTAACTGTTCATACCAAAAGAAAAACAATATTAATAGCCTTTTACAGTAAGCATAATAAAATTCTAGATTGTTACAATGGCTGTTACAAATCCTCTATTATCTGGCCCTACCTACCTCTTTTTTCTCATTGCTTCCACTCTGCTCTTCTCTGGCTATGGTGCTGTATACCAAGTTTTGCTCTTTTCTTTTGTACCTACACATTTAGTAGTCTCTCTGGTAAAAACTATTTACAACTCAGTTGAATTGATATAAAAGAACAACCAATATTACTAAATTAGAAATAGTTTGAAATTTTTCTTGACAGAGATGGGAACTACAAATTGAGAGCATAAAGGCTTGCGTCTATTAATATTCCCATATGTCATCGAATACCACTAAAATAAGCACTTTTTAAATGAAGGACAAAAACACATTTCCCTGTGCCAAGCAATTTTTCTGTATTTCTTTGCACATTTACCTGAAACTTCTTTAGATATATGCACATTTATCATTCTATCAGAATGACATTTAATATGCTAAGGAAAAAAGCTAACAAAATATCACATTTACAATCTAAATCAAATTGTAACAATTCATTAGCATATGAATCTTACAAGGGTATACCTCTTCATAAAATGGCTGATCTTATACTATAAATTATTTTTTATGTTAAATAGATGTGGGGTTATTTGCCTCATTTATTTCTGAAGTTTTTTAAAAAGAGAAATGTAGCTGAGATATTCCAACTTTGTTAAGCTTTTATAGAGAGAATTTAAATCTCTGTCAAGATGAGAAAAATGACAAAATTTCTATTCAAAAGGAAATAAAACACAGTTTTAAAATTCTACCTAAATTATTTGGTATATGTCAAAACTAGACTATTGATTATTGGAATGGAAAGATGTGTATATGTTTAAGAGAAATACCAAAGAATTACTAATCATAGCTAATCTTTATTGAAACATCTATCTGTTTCTTTGTCCCTTTTTATTACAAGTATGAATGTAATTATTAATACAATGGGTGCCAAAAAATGTTTACACATTTTAAGTATGACATTCGTTCAAGAGATGGCATTAATCAAATGAATGCTAGTGTCACCACGCAGCAGGCAGGACAGTCAAAGAAAATGCCAGAAGCACAGTTGAGAGAACATCATACTATACATTGTTACCGTAATTTAATTCAACTCTGAAAAGTAACACACAGCATCTCTTAAAATGCGTATACATTTTTTGGCACTCTTGGTATATTGGAAAATGGAATATCTAAATAATTTGCACATAATAATCCTCAGAAATAGCTTATGACACAGGTACTATTATTTCTATTATATAAATAAGAAATATCTCAGAATGCTATGTCCATAATTGGCCAAAAATTGCATGCCAGCAAGTGGCAGAGATCGAATTCACACTAAGATTGTCAAAATCTAAAACCCTTCCTATTATGTGAACAGACTGAGCAAGGGTAGGTGGTATATAGTGAGAGACAGTGAGTGAAATTCTCTTCTGAGATTTGAAGCTTAAGAGATTGAAAATATGGAGCTGACATTAGTAGAAATAATGTTGTCAGAAGAAGTGAGGTTTGGATTTAACTTTGGGGAATGTTATTTACATCATGAAGTGGTTGACGATAATATGCTTCTGTTGAAGATCCAGTCAATATATTTGATATGGTTGAAGATGTTTTGTAAAAAGCTAGAATACGGATTTAGAGCATCATTCCGATAGGAAGGGAGTGTAGTTTATTTTAAGAAGTGTCTGGCATCTTCCAAATAACAAGCTCTCCTTTCTGCTTTATTTGTACAGCCATAGCTAGATTTACTACAAAATTACTTGTCACTGAAAGTGTTACATTCAGATTTCTGGCTTCTGAGAGAGATATACTTGAAGTTGAACATTAACAACATTAACTTAATATGAATGTCAGACAAAAATAATAGCCTGACACGGACTTTCCACAGTATCCTGAGAAAGATGAAAACTATTCACAGATGTGTAGGATGTCACCTGAATGGCAGCTGAAATGAAGCCTTGGTGTACCAAGGAGACCTGTAAAAGCAAAAAAAAAAAAAAAAAAAAAAAGTGTGAAGTTCCTCAATAATTTTTATTTTTTTCTAATCTTCACATTTTGTTCCTTAGCTTCATTCCAATCTGTTATTCATAAATACAGTCTAGAAAAGACCTTTAAACAGAAGAGCATAGATGGGTTTAAAAGGTCCTTATCACCAAGATGTAATAAGCACAATGTTTCTGTGTTGAATTTTTCTGAGACAGATTCTCTAATAGATTCATGACTCTAAACAATGAAGAATCAGAGGCTTAGAGAAAATAGTTTCTCTATTTTGGTGAGATGTTTTATATCCTTAATCTAATAGATCTCAGCTGGGGTGATGTCACCCTGGGGACATTTAACAAGTGTCTGGAGACACTTTTGACCATCATAACATATGGGGAAGGGGTTGTACCAGCATTTTGTAGGTAGAGGCCAGAAAGTCTGCTAAAAATCTAACAGTGCACAGCATAGTCTTCCATCACTAGAGTTGTGTGGCCCCAAGTGTCAATAGTGCTGAGGATAAGAAAGGTTGCCTTAATTCTTGCAGAGTTCTAGCATGATATAAAAAAGGTGGACTCCACGATTTTGTTAACACAGCATATGTGCCAGCATAGGAAACTATTACAATAATGAAAATAGGAAACTGTTAAAATATTAAAATAATAATATCACTGATGTAATTTATGTGAATGATGAGCCATAAATGAGAAGGTTAGCATTTTGCTAATATCTTCTAATATCAAATGACCCTCTCTCTTAAAAAGAAAAAAAATGCGTAAAATATATGGAAAGTAAACTGCCATATGCTTTGCTTCATCAGTAAAAGTGCAGAACTCATTAAGAAAAAAATAGAAACTTCTACCTATAAATCAGAAAACTTATCAAGTATAGCCACTACTGCCTGTCTATGAGTATCTGAATTAACTAAATATTAAATGTTAGGAGGGGGAAAGAAAGTTAGCTCTCTACAAATTATTAATTTATACTTTTACTAGTCTTTGTATTAGAATCATCCAGATTTTCACCTGATATATAACTTCTATTCCCTTCTATTTTATCCTAATTAAAAATTTAATTTTAAATAAGTATTTTTGTTTATTTTCCTATACAGATAGAAAACTGCTCTATCATTTTATAACTATATTTCTAATAATTTCATTTATTTTTAACCTGTAGCTACATCTAACTGTGCTTATATTTACTTAAAAAGTTAAAGAATGTTAACATTTATATTAGACATCTTTTGGTGAAGTAAATATATCTTAGATCAGAAATTCAATATTAATGTATGGGTGAATTAAGATGTTACTATTGTTTATTTAAAACATATCAAGTAATAGCTGCTGCCAAATTAACACTGAGAGTTTAATTATTTGAAAAGATTCTCCTTTTGTCTACCTAATTAAAGACTTAAAATCATATTTTTTGTGCATCGGTAATTGCATTAATAAGGAAAAACAAGTTCAAATTTAAAAACAATGTTCTACAGATAACTTTCAGGTAACCAAAGATATCAACTTAGATTGCAGATAGTTACATACGTTATTATTATCACATATCTGTGAGGTTTCAAGCATCCCATGATAGCCTTGTCTTTCATCATTCTGACAATAGAGACATGACTACTTGAAATGTAAACATGCCTCTTATGATAATACCCCAACTACACTGTAGAATACTTTTTATTCAGGAAGGACCACCACCTCACAGAGTCGAATTTGCCTACATAATGTGTTTTAAACAGCTCAGCCCCTTCCCTTTGCTATCTCAACCATTTCAGTCTGTGCAGCATACAGAGCAGACAGAAGATCGTTTGGAGGTTTGGTTTTCAGATCTGGCCCTCTGCGTGAGCTCACACTTTCTAAAACTTAATTGATTTCAAGACCCTTCACAGTAATAGATCTTGGTTTCCCCTTGTTTAAATTTTTGTGTTTTATTTAATAAAGTCTAAGATTCGTTCTTGCTATATTATCTTATATTCAGTTCAGAGAAGGCTAAGGGGTGACCTAAGAACCATTTTTATAAAGATTTATTTTTGTAAATTGGATTTATGATAATATGTAAGAATTTATGTAGAGCAACTTTACTTGCCAATAAAAAAAAAATATATATATATATGAACAAGTTTTAAATTAAACCAGAAGAAAAATAAGCTCTTATTCACTATTGGAATGGGCTACAGAATGGCATTTTGAAATTACCAAAATGGATAAGAGCTTAAACTTTGAAATTAAACAGATTTGAAGTGGAATCGGTACTTTGCCACTCAATAACTAGGTGTCTTTGAAAAAGTCTTTCCCTTTATGATTTGCACTGTCCTCATCTAAAATATATGTATAACAATACGTACTTTTCAACACAAAATGTTTATAGCCTAGCATAGTGCCTGGAATAAAATATAATCATAGTGAATACATTTCAAATATTATAACCTTCTCTATAATTAAGAAAACAATCAACACTTATGCCCTGATTGATTTAGATATTTTAATGCCTGTAAAAATAACTTTATAACAGAATTTCTTCAATTTATCTTCAGTGGTATACCAGGAACTATTATACAAACTCCAAATAGTAAATATTAACATTGACATTTGAATCAACATATAAATGTAAATGTTCACAATTCAATGTATGTTAATACTGCTATCAAAATTAAAATGGAGGGCATTGGGTGGCATGCTAGAAAGAATACAGTCAAGCCTGACTCTAGCTGTGTAGATATGAACAAGATACTGTACCTTGTTCAGCTTTATGTTTTTAATAAAATGAGTGCTTAGATTGGATACCTACACAAATCACTCTGATATTTTTTTATTTTTTACTTTAAAATTTTTTTAACTTTCTGTTTTAACTATACAATTTTGTGATAACTAATCCTCATATTTGTTATTTAATAGTCATAGCTTTCCAAAATCTATATACAGTTGTTCTTTCAGTAAAAGAAATAATTTAAGACTTATAAGGATGGACAAACTGTGAGCAAATGGCCCTCAAGCTTTGCTTTACTTTTTCTCCTAAATATTAGTTTTTAAAACAAAAGTACTTCAGATGATTGACAAGCTACTTTCTGTCAAGTGGAACAGCAAATCTTTCCGAGGGATTGTCAGTGGGTTTGATTCTTGAATCTCTCTTTAAACACACTTCATAGGGCAGCCTAGACAAAGAATACAATGGCAGAGAAGACACTTAGAAACCCTGGTGTCCTTTATAAGCAGCAGCATTTTTTTAGAGTAGAATTAATAATATCCTCGAAAGGTGATTTCCAAAACTAAATTGGGAAGTTCAATCTTGCATTATCATTTTATAGAGTCGGTGGGGGGGGGGGGAGTGCAAAGGGCATCACTGCATGTGCTATGAAGTGTTTGAAAACATTTTCTTTAAAAAAAACGTGTACAGTATTCTTTTAACCTGACCTAACCTTTGATACTTGGGTAAAGACAGAATGACACTTCTTTTCAGGTAAAAGTTTCCAGCAAAATAAATAGAGGTCATAGTTTTTCACTAGTCTGATTGACAGGGAAAAGGCCTAGAAAAAAACTTTACAGAGCTGATAAAAAATACTCAGTGGTTATGTTATTAAATGTTAAAGCAAATCTACTTGTGTCAGTTTTAATATTTGAATTTTATAACACTTGCCAACATTAATATAATCCTCTTTCTCAAAATCAGAGGTCTGGATATATATTGTCTTTATATAAAGTTGTTTATGTTTTCTGATAATTTTGGGAGTTGGACAAATGAAAATAATGTCCAATAATGTGTGATAAAATTAGATACACACATATTCTACAACCCTTCAGTAAATGTTCTTAGCGGTCAGTTAAATTTATATAGTAAAATGCAGAGTTGGACAATTTTTCAGAAACTCTATAAAACAATTCAACAAAAACACACCATAAACAGATCTTTACCTAGTTTATCAATTACTCTGCTCTTTTTATTTTTTCTTTACGAACACAATTAAATATCAGTTATTTCTGTTAGTGTTTAATGTACAGCAAAGATACTTGAAATTTTCAAAATAGACTATCTCTAGGCAAGCTAGCCACCTTGTAGATTAGTAACGAGTAATCATCCAAATATTCACTGAGAACTTCTTTATAATAAGGCACTCTACTAAGCAATGAGGGAGAATATTGTTTTGAATGCAATTAAGGAAATAAAGTAAACAAAGGAAAGGAAAGAAGAAAGGGAGAAGGAATGAAAGAAAGACAATATTAGCATAAAATATGTAAGGATCATACAATTCTCATAAGCATATGTACTATATAAGAACTATTGGCATTTAGGAGTAAAAGAGCTAAAAAAATTTCACAGGTGAATTTTTAGCGAATTAAAAACTTTTTAAAATTAACTTTTTGATTTATCCTTACAGTCACCTTGTCATCTATACAGAATAAATTTTTTCCCAATGCATACGGAAGAGAAAAAGAAATTCTACTAACATAAAGCTTTTAAATTCAAGAAAATGTTTGTAAGATACTTATATTGATTTTTTTTCTTATTTGATGATTTTCTTTGATAATAAGGTGTGGAATGCAAGGAAAAGTTTTATATTATTAATGTGTATTATTAGTCAAAAATACCACATTATCACTTCCTGAGCCTTCTGGGCCAAGACACCAATTTATTTTACCTGTGGCATATGAGACTGGCTACTAGGGGACTTATGGGACTGATCTCTTCCATACAGATGGAGAGGACACAGTAGAGGGTCTTATTTTTGAACAACATTTCTTTCCAACTTGAGACAGTGCAGTGTGGAAATGTTATATTTACTACTCTCATCTTGCTTTCTTTTGACCAAGAGATTTGCAAAGACATTGATTCAGAACTCTGAGCCTTGGACTAAACGTAGACTATCTACTTTTAAAAGCTTTTTCTTAAAAAAAAATAGTGTTTTTAGTATGTAAACTACCGTTATTTACATATTCAAAGATGCTGTCAAATGCATCTTAAGTGTACATTCTCTGACATTAAAAAAAGTTGTCTTCCTTCTACTTTATGTCCAAGAAGACTCAGACTCTCTAATGTATGAAAAAATTGAATTGCTGCAGAGAAAGTTGAAACTTAATACTTACTGAGAACCTACTATTACTTTGGGACAGATGCCATGCAAAATAGTCCACATTCACTCTTTTTCTAATTGCAATTTTTTTCTCAGCACAGTATCTGTAGAAAGGATTTTCATTGTCCAAATTTCTATTGAGAAATTACAGAATCTCGGTCTCTGGTCTGGGGACTAGGACTAAAGTAGTAAACAAAAGAGCCACATGCTACTTACATTCCAACAAGAAGTGGGAGAAAACAAACAAACAAACAAATAAATAAAGTAAATAAATAGTTCATAAGCTAAGAAAAAAACGTTTTTTTTTTGAGTTTGAGTCTCACTCTGTCACCCAGGCTGGGGTGCAGTGGCACGATCACAGCTGACTGTAGTCATGTCTTGCTGGGCTCAGGAGATCCTCCTGTCTCAGCCCTAAGTTGTGAATATAGGTATGGGCCACCATGCCAGATTAATTTTTGCTTTGTAGAGACGAGGTTTTGTAATGATGCCCAGGATGGTCTTGAACTCCTGGACTCAAGCAATCCTGCTTCAGCCTCCTAAAGTGCTGAGATTACAAGTGTGAGCCTCTCAAAGTGCTGGAATGACAGGCATAAGCCACCATGCCTGGCCAAAGAAAAGTGTTAAAAATGTGAATCAGTGTATAAATGGAGGGTGCTGGTGATACAAAATAATTGTTACTTTCCATAGTGTCTTTAGAAAAGCCTCCCCCATGATTAGGGGATAATTTAGAAGAGAACTCAAGTATGTGAGGAACTATGTGGATATTTTCAGGGAAAAAAGTGTTCCAGGAAGAGAAAACAGAAAGGGCAAATCCCTTAAGGTAGGAATGTTGTTTTCTCATTCGAAGTATAGCAAGAATATCAAAATGAGAAGAATACAGTGAGCAAAGGAGGGAAAAGTAGGAGGTAAGTTAGGAGAGGAAGGGCTTTATAATCCTTTTAAAGGAATTTGAAGGAATTTGACTTGTACTCAGAGAGAAATAATTCTGTAGAGTTTTGAATTTTGAACATATTAATGTTATTTGACTTGCATGGCAAAAATATGTCTACAGAGGAACTAATATAGAAGGATAGCAACCAATTATGAGATTATAAGATTATTATCTAGGCCAGAGATGATGGTGTCACAAGCCAAGTGATGGCATCAAAATAGTAGGGTTCTGAAGTGTTAAGGTGATCCAATAAATAACACCTTCTTCCATACTCAGGTTCTGAAACCATTGAGAAATAAACCAAAAGGTTCAATACAGATAATGGCCAAAATATTATCTATATTGTTTTAAGTTGATAATGTTTAGGCTAGAGCACATAGCCTATCATAAGAGCCAAAATGGACTGATAACTTTCTGGCTTCTCATCTAAACCCTGGATGAAAGATTGTGCCTTCAGATCAGACAAATGTATCCAGATATTTGTCCTTAATTCCTAAGCTGGAAAAGAGACCAATTCACCTGAGTACTGTGACTTTGCTAGGGTAGATTCAACCAACAAAGAAAGGAAGACCAATGATCTGGTAAACCATTTTATGTGTAGAGGAGTATTAACACGTCTGAAAATGAACCCTAAGTTTTAAAGAAAAATTCCATCCTCATAAGCGGGGAAAGGATAAATAAAGAGTGAAGAAGGACATTTCCCCTTAATATTTTTCTCTTTACACTATTAACTATTTGGGAAACCATTGGCTTATAGTAAAAAAACTTCACATCATTCTATTAGAGTTGATTGATTATCTCCGAGGACCATCCATCTCCCGCCTTTATGAGTCTGCTTCTTGTATAGCAATCACTGCTTCTTTGGTTATTTTGCCACTTCAAACCCTGATATGCATTTGTTCATTACATTTATAAAGCTCTAAGTTCATTCTGTACCCAAGATCAACATTCACTAATTATTTTTTTCACCCCAAATTATTTCTAGTCATATTGCCAAACTCTGTGAAACAAAATGAAATAACACTATTGAGATAGTATAATCAAATGTAACTCACCCTGAATTGTACCCCACATCTTTAAAATTTAAAAGGAAAGATAATCATAAAATGCCAGTATAAAACCACCCTAAACTGAAATAAAAATCACATCACGCTCCAGAATAAACCTAACTAATCAAATCACCTTCCTCTCATGAGTTAAAGATTCAAAGAAATTAAAATCCGTAATTTATAGTCCCAATTTCTCATCCTGAAAAAATCTCATTCAGGAGACTTCTTCATGATGGTTTCTAACTGAAATTCATTTAGCAGCCTCATTACGAAATGTTTCTTACTGGAATGATTATAATTCTTTCGGGGCAGAACTTTTATTAATTCAACACCAAGATTCTAATGTACTTTAATTTTTAAAAAGTCCAAAGAGACAACGAATTAAAGTAAAGGGACAAGGAAGATTATCATGGCATTGTATCCATAGTTACAATCTTTACAAAGAAAAGTAATCCAAAGCCTTTAATAATGGATAGAACAAGTAAGAAGAACAGGAATATATAAGACTGTAACAACGCTGTAAAGCGACTACACCTAATAGACATCAGCAGAACACTCCACCCACCAACCATAAAGTACATTCTTCTTAAGCACACATTGAATATTCTCAAGGGTAAAACATATTCCAGTCTATAAAACAAGCCTCAGTAAATGTGAAAGGATTGAAATCAATAAAATGTATGTTCTCTGACTACAATGGAATTAAATTAAATATCAATAACAGGAAGAAATATGGGAAATTGATAAATATATGGAAATTAAACAAAAAACTTCAAAATAACCAATGAATCAAAGGGCAAATCACAAGGGAAATTAAAAAATACTTTGAGAGAAAAAAAATACCAAGTGTAAATAATGATTAGGGGAAATTTACAACTGTAATGCCATATCAAATAAGAAGAAAAATCTCAAATCAATAACCTAAACTTCCACATTGAGGAACTGGAAAAATAAAGACAAATTAAATTTGAATAAAGAAGAGGGATGAAAATAATAAATATCACTGAGAGAAAAGAGAAGGCTAAAAATAGTAACATCTGAAATGAAAGAGAAAATACCGTCACTGACCTTACATACATTAAAATAATTTTAAGAAAATAATGTGAATAACTGCATTAGATGACTTTGATGAAATGGACAGATTCCAAGCAAACAACTGAAACTGACTCAAGAAGAACAGAACATCTGAATAGACTAATATAAAATATAGAGATTTAATTAGTAACTAATCCCTCTCCATCACACAAAACATTCCCAGGCCTAGTGGCTTCATTGTAAATTCTACCAAAAAAAATTAAAGAAGATTAATACCAATTTCTTCACAAAACCTTTGGGAAAAAATGAAGAAGGCGGGCTTCCCAAATCATTCTTTAAGTCCAGTATTACACTGATACAAATACCAAAGATACCACAAGAAGCTACAGATTATATTCCATATGACTATAAATACAAAATCCTCAAAAATACTAGCAAACCAAACTTGCACATATAAAAAATTATGCACTATTACCAAATAATATTTATCACAGGAAAGAAAATTTGGTTTATCATTTAAAAAACAATTTATCTAATATATCATATTAATAGAAAAATGACAAAAACACATATTCATGGAAATTTTGGAATAAATATGGAATAATAATTTTACAAAATTCAGTGCCTTTCATGATAAATCATGTCAACTAGCTAGTAATGAAAGATAGCTTTCTTAAATTAATAAAAGGCATCTATTAAAATCCACAGCTAACATAATACTTAATAATGAAATATTGAATGCTTTTTCTCAAGATCAGGAACAAGACAAGAATGTCTGTTCTTGTCACTTCGACGTTGCACTGGAAGTTTTGGTCAGAGAAATTGTTAATTAGTGCATACTGAGAGATATAAATTGGGTTTCCTTAGGGTAGGCTGATTTAAGGTGTATATGAGGAATAGGACAAGAAACCAGTCCACTTTAAACTAGGCCACATACAATAAAATACTAGCAACTGTGATAGAGTTCTTTTCACACTCTATTTCTCTACTTTTCCTCCTTCCCTTTGCACTTTTAAGTGCTTACGTGATTATGTTGAGCCCACTTGGGTGATCTAGAACAACCACTCTATTCTATTGTCATCTGATTAATTCCAACTGCAAAGTCCCTTTTTGTCATGTTATGACTTTTATTTATGTTCCTTCCTTCATTGCTAGGGCTAGGGCATCTGAAACCAAGTTTAACGGATATGTTAAAAGGAAACATTGTTGTCCTGTTTCTGATCTTGGAAGAAAACATGACAAGAAGAAGAAAAGGTTCACGATTTCATCAAGTATGATTAGTTGCAGGATTTTCATTTGTTGTAGATTCTCTGTATCAAGTTAAAGAAGTTCTCTTTTATTACTAGTTTTATGAATTTTAAAAATCATGAAAAGATCTTTGATTTTGCAAAATTATTTTTCTGCATTTCTCAAAATGGCAAATTGGTTTTTCTCTTGTGTTCTTTTAATATGGTTTGCTAATTACATTAATTGATTACTTCAATACTAAACAATACTTAAATTCGGGAGCTAAATCTTATTAAATCATGATACTTACCTTTTTATATATTGTAGGGTTGGATTTCATAATCTTTTGTTTAAGGTTTTAGATCTAAATTAACAAGGGACTGGAAGTGGTAGCTCATGCATGTAATCCCAGGATTTGGGAAGGTAGAGGAGGTAGGATTGCTTGAGCCCAAGAGTTCGAGACCAGCCTAGGAAACCAAGTGAGAACTCATCTCTACAGAAAGTAAAAAAAATGCAAAAACAAAAAAACAGATATTGTGGTGTGCACCTATCATTTCAGTTACTTGGGAGACTGAGGCAGAAGGAACCCCTGAACCTAGAAGATCAAGGCTGCGGTAAGCCATGATTGTGCCATTGCACTCCAGCTTGAGTGACAGAGTAAGACCCAACTCAAAAAAAATAATTAATAAGGGATCTTTTTAAGATTCCACATATACATGAGAGATCACATTTATTTTTTGAGAGAAAATATTTTTCTTTCTGTGTTTGACTTATTTTACTTGGGTATAATGTCCTCTAGAGCCATTCATGTTGTAGCAAATTCTTCTCTTTTATGATTGAATAATATTCTATCATATATATTATATATATTATATTGATCTTGTCATAAAAAGTAACTATGTGACCTGATAGTTATGTTAATTTGCCTCACTGTGGTAACCATTTTACTATCGATATGTATTTCATAACTTCATGTTGTAAACCTCAAATATACACAATAAAATTATTTAATTAATTAATTAAAAACGAATATTGATCTGTAGCTTTATTAAAATGCCATTTTGTGATTATAGTATCAGGATACTACTGGCCTTGTAAAGTGAGTTAGCAAGTGTTCCCTACTCATGCATTTTCTACAAGAGTTAGTGGTTGGTGTCATTTCTTTCAAATGTTCATTAGGATTCAACTAAGAAACCATCAAAACCTGGAATTTTCTTTTTGGGAAGATGGCTAACTATGAATTCAATTTCTTTAATATATATAGCACTATTCAAGTTAAGTTTTTTTCTTCTTGAGTAAGTTTTGGTAGCTTGTTTCTTTCAAGGGATTTGTCCATTTCATCAAAGTTTCAGAATGTGTTTGCATAAAGGTTTTCATGATGTTCTCTTATTATCATTTAATGTCTATAAAATCTAAATTAATATTTATTATTCATTCATAATTTTAGAATCTACTTTCAATTCTTTTTTATTTATTTATTTTTTTTTTTTGAGTTGGAGTCTCACTCTGTGGCCCAGACTGGAGTGCAGTGGCCACTCACAGCCACCGCAGCCTCAACCTGCTGGGCTCCGGCGATCCTTCCGCCTCAGCCTTCCAAGTAGCCGGAATTACAGGCATGCACTACCACGCCTGGCTGATTTTTTTTGATTTATTGTAGAGATGAGGTCTCGCTGCCCAGGCGGGTCTTGAACCCACGGGCTCAGGCAATCCACTCACCTCAACTTCCCAAAGGCGTGGGATTACAGGCTGAGCCACCGAGCCCCACTCTATTTTTTATTCTTGATCAATAGAGTCAGGGCTTGTGAATTTTGTTGTTATTTTCCAAGAATCAGATTTTGGGTTCATTATTTCCACTATTTAATCTGTTTTATATACCTTTGATTTTTGCACCTATTTTTACAATTTTTGTTTTTCCAATGGTGTTAGGTTCATATTTTTCTTTGGTTTTTTTTTTTTTTACTTTCTTAAGATGAAAACTTAGATCAAGAAATTTAGATCTCACTTCTTTATTACAAATGTATTTAAGGTTATAAAATTTCCTCTAAGCACTGTTTTCATTCTTTTTTAGTGTTTTTCCTTGATATCATGTTATTTATTGTTGATTTCTAATTTAGCTCTTTTGTTGTCAGAGAATATACTCTATATAATTCTAACCATTTGAATTTTGAGTGTCTTTCTATGACCTAGCATCCTGCAGTAGTCTGATATAGTGTTCTGTAAATATAAATCAGGTTGCAGTGGTTTATAGTATTATTCCAAACCTCCATGATTTAATGAATATACAGCTGGTTATTCTATGATGTCTTTTCTGAGATCAATATTTACTTTATTTTCAGACTCTATTAAGCACATACACATTTATAATCACTATGTCTTTCTGATAAATTGATGCTTTTATCATTATGAATTATTCTTTATTTCTGTTAACAATCTTTGGCTCAAAATCTATTATCTAATATTAACATTATATTTACAGCCATGTTAGTTTTACTCTTTGTATGGTACGTATTTTACCATTTATATATTTTATTTTTTTAATTTTCTCTATTTTTTTAGAGATAAGGTCTCACTCTCTTGTCCAGGCTAGAGTGCTGTGATGCAATCATTGCTCACTGCAACCTCAAACTCCAGGGCTCAAGTAATCCTCCTGCCTCAGCCTCCCCAGTAGCTGGGATTACAGGTGCATGCCATCATACATTGCTAATTTAAAAATTATTCTGTAGGGATGAGATCTTCCTATGTTGCCCAGGCTGGTCTTGAACTTCTGACCTCAAATGATATTCCTGCCTCGACCTCCCAAAATGCTAGAATTACAGGTATGAGCTACTGCTTCATTTATTTATTTTAAAGGTATTTTGAATCTGTTGGGTTTTTAAAATATAATAGGTTGAATATCTTACAGAAAGCATATGGTGAGATCCTGCTTTTTATACAATCTAATATTAGGTATGTTTTTATTCAAAGTATTTAATCCAGTTAACATATTTCCATCACTTGAGTCATCTCAGTGTTGGCATCGGCATCTATTGATTGTCTTTTCCCTGGCAGTTGGGTCTATATTTAATGGTTCTTTGTATGTCAGATAGTTTTAAGTTGGATCATAGCCATTGTGAATGTCATGTTCTTGACACTATGGATTCTGTTATATTCCTCTGAAGAGTAGTGATTTGTTTTTATTCTAGTAGGCAGTTAAAATAGCTAAAACCAAACTGAAAAGTATCCTGAGTGAAGGGAGCAGAGACTCAAATCTCAATCTTAGCTGGAAGCTGTTTACAGTTTTCCCTTCTTATGCATGTTTCACAGGCTGTACTGAGTTTTAAAGCAAAATTTAGGGTTCCCCTTCTTTGATTATTTCCTTTCCAGGATTCCTTGCTCATTCTACTATAAGAAACACTTGTGGGTTACTATTAGAGTTATAGTTGACCTTATGCTGTTGTGACAAGCTATTTTCAAATAAAACTGTTGAAAACAAAACAAAACTGAGAATTCACTCCATGCTGGTCACTTGGTTTAAGTTTTATTAACTGTAGTCTACAAATATGTTTATATTTATGCAGTTTCTAGAGCCCCAGGTGTTTTAGTTTATTTATTTACTTATTTTTATTTAGCACGAATAGCTCATATTTGTGGGAGAATCAATGTGTTAGGTTCTTACTCCTCCATAGTGGAAGCAGAAATCCCTAATGGAAGCTTTAAAACAGATAATTACATGTTTCTGTGGAGACAGATTGCATTCATTTGGGATTGATCAAAGGCATGAGCTTCAGTAAAGCAGACCCTTCAGAAAATGTGCCTGACGAGTCTGCCTTGAACTACTTAACAATGAGATCCCTATTTATGATATAAGTAAATATGCAGAAGCAAATAGGTGTCCAGAATTTGAGAAAGAGGTTTGAGTTGGAAATAGAATTTTGGGAATCATCAGTGTATAGAATATATGGTATTTAAATCAATGACACTGGATGACATTATGAAGGAAATAATTTGTAGATGAGGAAGAGCGAGGTCTGAAGACTGAAACAAATACTGTAGAGCTCAGGAGCCAGGAAAATAAGAAGGAAGCAGGAAAGAAGACTGAGAATAAGACAACTGACTTGGAAGGTATGAGGAGAATCAAATAAATCTTTCAAGAATGTTGGAATCAAATAATGCCAGTGTTGCTTGAAGGAACTAAGATGAGCTAATGAAAATGAGCCAATGAAATAGGAATAAGGTAACTTATTGATGACCTTAAAACAACAGTGTGTATGAAATAGTTAAAAGAGACTCTTTAGGAGATTTAAGGAAAAAAAAGGCCTGTAATCTCAGTCCTTTAGGAGCCCCAGGCAGGAGGATCACTTGAAGTCAATAGTTTGAAACCAGCTTGGGCAACATTGCAAGACTTTTTCTTTATACCTGTAGTCTTAGCCACTTGAGAGGGTAAAGTGAGAGAATCACTTGAGTTCCAGGTTTCAGTGAGTTATGATCACTCCACTGCACTCCAGCCTGGGTGACAGAGCAAGAACTTGTTTCAAAGTAAAACAAACAAAAACAAGGAGAGGTGGAAACAACTACAATATATACAAACCTTTTGAGGATATTTGCTATAAAGGGGCACAGAGTAATGAGATAATGGGGTTATAATTTACGAAAACTGAAATCAAGAAAGGTATTTATTTTAAAAGAAATATTACACGTGTATTTGCTGACAGAAATAATCAAATAAAAAAAGAATATTAAAGATGCAGGGCATCAGTCGGCAAACATTTCCTCTAAAGGGACAGATATTGAATATTTTAGACTTTGTGGGCCATATGATCTTTGCCACAATGACTAGGATCTGAATGAGCATAACTGTTTCCAATGAAACTTGGTTTTCTAAGAGACGAAAAACGGGATTGGGTTGTGGCCTTAGTTTGCTGACGTAAAAGAAAAGAAGATTATATTATAAATTAATAGAAGTAGGAGGCATTGAGATATCCAGCATAAGAGTATAGAGATTATCATTTGATAAAAAATTCACCCATTTTAATAGAATGTAAAGTGAAATATGTTCCCTGATACCAATAGAATGGTAGATGATGATTGTAGAAGCATGTAAACTTTTCTTTTGCTTGTTTCTATTCTTTTATGTTAGGAAATGTTAAACTATCCATCTGATCTTTACTATCTAATTCATTTTTGGTGAACATCTTCAACTTTTCCTACCCCATCCCACTCCTAGCTAACAGTAGTAAATCATATTAAATTAGAGGAAAGAGAGGAAAACGCACAACGTTTTTAAATAAGTTTTCATATAACCCTAATTCTGATTTTTATTCATTAAATATCTACAAAGATAGACGGAATTAAAAAATCAAGTTGTTGAAATTATTTAAACTCCAAGTTGTTCGAAACCAGATTCTAAATTTATGCTAATCCATTGTGTATTTTTTTACTTGAGACTGTTCTAAAAGTGCACCTAACATGTCTTTTTCTTAAGTTTGTATATCATAAAAAGAAGGCAAAGAAACATACTTAGCAATTTCTTTTCTAGTCACTTTTTTAACTTAAACAATCTTTTCTCTAAATATGCTTAGTTTAGTAGAGATATGTTTATTTTCATTGTATAAAATGACTATATTTTAACATCATTAAGGTTTAGAAAGCATTCTATTTTGGTGAAGTAGTGTTTTTTTGGCAGTCAACATTATATTACAGAAGGTGTTGTAAACTAGAGATTGCAAAAGTAATAGCAACAAGGATACAGATATTTTAGAAGATCATGTTTTCTGAAAGACTGAATATATTGACAAGTGCTTTCTAACCTGCCCATCTTCTGTATTCCTCCAAATTTTGAAGTAATTGCAAACGTCATGCCCTGGATTCTTTCAAGTTTAAAATGATATTACCTCCGTCTTATGGGCAAGAAGCCTGCAGCCACGTTATAAAACACGTTTAAAGTAGAAACAGTGTAGCTAGATTTTTTTTAAGGCAAAGGTAAGTATTTCTGGGTTTGGACAGAATTTTCTGAATCATAGCTTTTTACTGGCATGCTGAGGACTTAAGATACTTTTAACGTGACACTAATATTTTTTTCCTTCACAAAGTGTGATGCTCAATAATTCTTGGGGAAAATAATATCTAAGGGGAAATGAGAATCAGAAGAAACCAAAAAAAATCTATTCTTGGTATCATAGGTGAAATTTAGAAAAATAATATACCATCAAAGTATTTTAATTTTATGGTTATAAGCACAGATTCAGGATCCAGACTCACAAGTTTGGTAAAGTTAATGACTCAGGATCTCTGTTTTTCTCATCTGTAAAATAGAAATCAGTAATAACCATTTCATAAGATTATTGCAAAGAGTAGTGTTTCAATATTTGTAAAAAACTTAGAATAGTACCTTTCACAATAAGTGTCAGTTAAATACAAAATAAACATAATGTGTGAGGGGAAGTTATTGATGAAAAAGAAAGTGGAACAGGACAATAATTTGGGGACCTCACCGCATCAAGCTGTGTCATACAAAAACTAGTTATGTCCCCAGGTTATTTCTGCCTCCAGACTTTCTAAGATGCCTAATGCTTCTTAGAAATATTAACAGAGACTTAGAATTTTTGCTTTAGTATTTCAGAGTTTTTAACATTATTATTATCAAACATTTTTGAGCCACATATTGCAAAGCTTAAATTTATGTTCTCTCTTCATTGGCATCAGATAAACTGAAATGCTAATGACTCAGTTGCTTCGTGCTGCCCATCAAAAGTGGACTGGACTTTAAAAACGTGGTACATATACACAATAGAATATTATACAGCCACAAAGAAAGACAAAATTATGGACTTTGCAGCAACTTGGATGGATTTAGAGTCTGTAATACTCAGTGATCTGTCACAGAAATAAATAACTGAGTACCACATGTTCTCATTCATAAGTGAGTCCTGAATATTTATCACAATACTGCAAGAGAGAGATCGACAACAGCAAGACACTACCAGGGGATAGAGGGAAGGAAGGGGAACATAACATTACTAAGGGTTCCTGATCCTAAACCAGGGAAAGTGAGGGCCAGTGGGAGGCACAACCTTCACCTGTACATAGACCACTTATGTACCTAAGTCTGACTTGTTCCCCACATCTTTTTTTTAGTTTTTATTTTAAAGATGTGGAGTACAATTCAGGGTTAGGTATACAAATGGCCATTGTACAGGTAAAGTTTGGGCCTCACTTTGATCCCCATATCACCTGGTTTGAGATCAGGCACCCTTATTGATGAGGAGTGCCCCCAACGCACTCCCTCCCCTGGCAGTTTCCCACTACTGCCAATCTCTTTCTTTCCTTTCTTTTTTTTTTTGAGTTGGAGTCTCACTCTGTCGCCCAGACTGGAGTGGAGTGGCCGCTCCCGGCCACTGCAACCTCGACCTTCTGGGCTCCGGCGATCCTTCCGCCTCAGCCTTCCGAGTAGCCAGAATTACAGGAACGCGCTACCACGCCCAGCTAATTTTTCGATTTATTGTAGAGATGAGGTCTCGCTGCCCAGGCGGGTCTCGAACCCGCGGGCTCAGGCAATCGGCTCACCTCAGCCTCCCAAAGGCGCGGGATTACAGGCTGAGCTACCGAGCCCGGCTCCAATCTCTTTCTTATAGTATTATGATAATTGTTCAGGGTTCGCTTATGAATGAGAATATGTGGTACAGTTCTTCGTTTCTGTGATAGATCACTGAGTATTACAGACTCTAAATCCATCCAAGTTGCTGCAGAGTTCATAATTTTGTCCTTCTTTGTGGCTGTGTACTATTCCATCATGTATATGTACGACATTTTTTTCCAGACCACTTTTGATGGGCAGCACAGTTGGTTCCATGATTCTGCTATTGTGAATAGTGATGCAATAAACATGCACGCACAGGTATCTTTTTTGTAGAATGATTTGAGTTCCTCCAGGTATAATCCCAGAAGGGGAATTACTGGATCATATGGGAGGTTGATTTTTAGATCTTTTAGGAATCGCCAAACTGTTTTCCACAGAATTTGTAATAGTTTATATTCCCACCAATGGTGTAGAAGTGTTCCCTTTTCTCCGCATCCTCTCCAGCATCTGTTGTTTTTTTGAGTTACTGATGATGACCATCAAGACTGAAATTAGGTGGCATCTCAGTATGGTTTTAATTTTCATTTCTTTGATGATTAGTGAGGCTGAGCATTTTTTCATGTATCTGTTGGTTGCACATGTGTCTTCTTTTGAGAAGTGTCTATTTATATCTTGTGCCAACTTATTTTTTAAATTTAATTTTATTATTATTTTTTATTTTAAAGGTGCAGGGTACAATGTAGGTTTAGGTATAAAAATGTTCATTATGCAGGTATCCTTGTTGATGAGATGTACCCCCTCTTCCCCTGGCAGTTTCCCAGTACTGCCAATTGCACCCCATCCCCGGCAGTTTCCCATTGCTCCCAATCCCTTATAGTATTGTGATAATTGTTCAAGGTCTGCTTATGATTGAGAACATGTGGTACTCAATTCTTTGTTTCTGTGATAGATCACTCAGTATTATAGATTCTAAGTCCATCAAAGTTACTGCAAAGTTCATAATTTTGTCATTCTTTATGACTGTGTAGTATTCCATCATGCATATGTACCACACTTTTTATTCAGTCATTTTTCTATGGGCAGCATGGTTGGTTCCATGTTTGGGCTATTGTGAATAATGCTGCAACAAAAATACATGTGCAGGCATCTTTTTCATAGAATGATTTGAGTTCCTCCAGGTATATTCCCAGAAGGGGGATTGCAGGGTCCTATGCATGGTAGATTTTTAGATCTTTTAGGAATCGCCAAACTGTTTTTACAGGGATTATACTAGTTTACACTCCCAACAGTGTAGTAGTGTTCCCTTTTTGCCACATCCTCTCCAGCATCTGTTATATTTTGAGTTATTGACTGGAGTTAGGTGGTATCTCAGTGTGGTTTTAATTTGCATTTCTTTGATGACTAGTGAGGCTGAGCATTTTTTCTTGTATCTATTAGCTGCTTGTATGTCTTCTTTTGAGAGGTGTCTATTTATATCTTTTGCCCACTTTATAATGGGGCTGTTTGCTTTTTTTCTTTTTGGCATGTTTGAGTTCCTTGTAGATCCTAGATGTTAGGCCTTTGTCAGATATACAATCTGCAAATACTTTTTCCCAGTCTGTTGACTGTCTCCCCACTCTCTTGATCATTTCTTTTGCTTTGCAGAAGCTTTTCAGTTTCATAAGGTCCCACTTGTCTATCTTATCCCTTAGGCATGGGCACTTGGGATTTTGATCAGGAATTGGTTGCCAGTTCCAATTTCCATAAGGGTGTATCTTTCATTTTCTAGGGTTCTTATAGTTTGAAATTTTACATTTAGGTCTTTTATCTATTTAGAGTTGATTTTTGTGTATGATGATAGGTAGGAGTCCTGTTTTATCTTCTGTATGTGGTCAACCAGTTTTCTCAACCAGTTTTCTCAACCATTTACTGAATAAGTTTTCCTCTCCCCAGTGGTTATTAGTGGAGACTTAGTCAAAGATGAGTTGGTTGAGAAATTGAGGTTTTGCTACCATAATCACTATTCCATTCCATCGGTCTATACGCCTGTTCAGGTACCAGTACCAGGCTGCTTTGATTATTGTAGCTTTATAATAAAGTTTAAAGACTGTGAGTATGATACCTCCCACTTTGTTCGTTTTGCTGAGGATTGCTTTGTCTATTTGGGGTCATTTATGAGTCCATATGAATTTCTGTATTGTTTCCAGGTCTGAGAAGAATGATTCTGGTAATTTAATGGGTATTGTGTTAAATCTGTAGATTGCCTTGGGTAGGATGGACATCTTAACAATGTTGATTCTTCTAATCCATGAGCATGGAATACTTTTCTATTTGTTTGTGTCATCTTTGATTTCTTTGAGCAGTGTTTTGTAGTTTTCATTGTAAATGTAGTTTTCATTGTAAATGTCTTTCACTGCTTTGGTTAGGAAGATGCCGAGATAGTTCATTTCTTTTGTGACTATTGTGAATGGTATTATGCTTTTTATTTGGTTCTCTGCCTGTTTGCTGTTCATGTATAAGAATGCTATTGTCTTTTGAAAGTTGATTTTGTACCCTGAGAGTTTGCCATAGTCCTTTATAAGTGTAAGAAAGTTTTGACAGATTCTCTTGGATTTTCGAGGTATAAAATCATTCCCTACTTGGATACCTCTGATTTCCTTCTCTTGCTTGATTGCTCCAGCTGGGATTTCCAACACTATGTTGAACAAGAAGGATAAAAGTGGGCAGCCTTGACTTGTTCTGGTTTTCAGGGGAAATGCTTCCAATCTTGGTCCATTTAGCAATATGTTGGCTGTGGGTTTTTCATAGATGGTTTCTATTATTTTGAGGTATGTTCCCTTTACACCTAGGAGATCACAGGTTTTTATCAAGAAGTGATGCTGGATTTTAGTGAAAGCTTTTCCTGCATCTATTGATATTATCATGTGATTCCTATTTTTACATCTGCTAATGTATTTAATTACATTTATGGCCTTGTGAATGTTGAACCAGCACTGAATCATGGGGATGAAGTCTACTTGGTCATGGTGGATGATTTTTGATATATGTTATTGGATCTGATTTGCTAGAATCTTGTTGAGTAATTTTTCATCTATGTTCAAGGATATTAGCCTGTAGCTCTCTTTGTTGTTGAATCTTTACCTGGTTTGGGTATCAGTGTGATGTTAGCTTCATAAAATGATTTGGGGAGAGTTCCATCTTTCTCCATTACTTGGAATACTTTCAATGTGATTGGTATCAGCTCCTCCTTGTATGTTTTGTGGAACTCCACTAGAAAGTCATCTGGTCCAGGACTTTTTTTGTGGGTAGTTTTCTTATGATGGAGTCTATTTCCTGGATTGTTATTGGTCTATTTAATTTCTCAGTGTCTTCTTGTTTCAACCTTGGGAGGTTGTGTGATGTCTGAAAGTCCTCCATGTCATTTAGGTTTTCAAGTTTGTTTTCAAACTTGTTTTGAAACAAACAAGTTTGTTTTCAAACAGGTGTGCAGAGTAATCTCTGATAATTTTTTGTGTTTCTTTAGAATTTGTTGTGATTTGATCTTTTGCATTTCTGATTGTGTCTATTTGAGTTTTTCCTCTCTTTTTCTTGGTCAGTCTGGCTAGGAGTTCATCAATCTTGATTGTCCTTTTAAAAAACCAACTTTTGGTTTTGTAGATTTTTTTCTATGATATTTTTACCTTCTATGTCCTGTATTTGAGCTTTTACTTTGGTGATCTGAATTTTTCTGTTGAAGTTAGGGTTTTGGTGGTCTTGTCTTTCCAGCTCTCTTAGGTGATTTGTGAGGTTTTTAACTTATGATCTTTCCATTTTCTTGATGTTTGTTTGTAAAGAAATGAATTTCCCTCTCAGTACTGATTTCATGGTATCCCAGAGGTTTTGGTAACATGTGTCTTTACTTTCACATGTTTCCAGAAATCTTTTTTATTTTTATTTTTATTTTTTTTTGAGTTGGAGTCTTACTCTGTCGCCCAGACTGGAGTGCAGTGGCCGCTCCCGGTCACCGCAACCTCGCCCTTCTGGGCTCCGGCGATCCTTCTGCCTCAGCCTTCCGAGTAGCCGGAATTACAGGCATGTGCTACCACGCCCAGCTGATTTTTTGATTTATTGTAGAGATGAGGTCTTGCTGCCCAGGCGGGTCTCGAACCAGCGGGCTCAGGCTATCCACTCACCTCAGCCTCCCAAAGGTGTGGGATTACAGTCTGAGCCACCGAGCCCGGCCAGAAATCTTTTAATTTCTACTTTGATTTCTGTGTTGACCCAGGAGTTGTTCAGTATCATGCTGTTTAGTGTCCATGTCTTTGTGGGTTTTGGAGTAGCTTTTTGGTGTTGATATTTATTTTTATACCATTGTGGTCTCAGAAAGTGCATGACAGTATTTCAATCTTATGGAATTTGTTTATGCTTGATTAATGTCCAAGGATATGGTTAATCTTGGCGTACGTTCCATGTGGTGATGAGTAGAGTGTATATTCCATGGTTGTTGGGTGGAGTATTCTGTAGGTATCTGTTAAATCCATTTGGTCAAGCATCAAGTTGAGGTACCTGATCTCCTTGTTGACTTTTGCCTCAATGATCTATCTAGAGTTGTTACTCTCCACATCTTTAAAATAAAATAGAGAGGGGAAAAAAGATTTGTACCTAAAAAAAGAAAGAAAATAAATCTATTAGGCTTGCACTGAAACTATTTATTTTATCATGTTAGGAAATTGCACTACTGCAGAGGTCCATGAACTCTTTCAGGATGTTGTGGAATCAGTGGGGAAGTCTTTAATTGCTATTGGTACAGGTGAGTATCATGGGTAGTAAATTATGCATGGCAGCAGTAACTTCCTGAAAGACTTGTGATTTCTAAGTGTTTAAAAAGCTTTAATGTACTCTGAGTGTCTAAGTCATTAACAGAATGATTTATGGACAGGGAGAATTCAACTAAAATGCAAAACTGTAAAGACATTACAAATAATAGTGTACCTAATCAAAATGCTTGAATATTATTTTCCCCATTAACCATGAAATTTCATGACAGATATAGAGCAGTTGAAAAGCACAAGGAAAACTCTTGTCATAAATGGGACAACAGTAATCATAAATAAATAAAATCAAACAACCGTTCCTGTGTACTATGCTTACAACTTCCTCATATTTTTAAAATCTTCATTTTTTAAATATTTTGAAATACCACTGTTTCTATGTCACTGGCTTTCCAAGCCTTACTGTCAGTTGCTTTGGGAAATGTGTCATTCAATTTAAAAATTAGGGGAAACTGCGACTAGATTTATTCCTGAGGCTATGGAACTTGTTATATTCACCTTTTTTTTTGCTTTAGGATTGCATTTATTCTTAAAACAATCAAATAAAATGTTTAAATATGTAAATTTTACTTCCTTAAAACAGCTATTTGAAAATACTCTTGTTGTCCTTTTAGTCTGAAATGTGTAAGTTTTTGAATAGTTACTAGCATAGTGTACCAACCATGTATGGTTCTGGTTGTATCTTCATTTCCATCATTTTCATGAGTGCATAGTATTTTATCTAATTGAAATACTGTAACTTGATCATTTATCTACTATAAAATATTCTATTTCTACTCCCATAAGCAATTTTATAACAATTCCCTTTAGCTATTGAGAAATAATTTACATACAATAAAATCAATATTGGATAAATTTTGGTGATTTTATGTATTTTTGTAACCATTCCCACAAACATGAAATGGATCTTTTAAATAAACTCCAAAAGTTCCCTACTGACTCATTGCATTAGATTTTTTCCCCTCATCCTGCACCTCAGGTAAGCACTGATCAACTTTCAGTCACTACGGTGTTGCCTTTTGTAGAATGTCATATAAATTGGATCATATACTAAGTAGTCTTTCATGTTTCACTTTCTAATTTGGCATCAGGTTTTTGAGATTCATCCATGTCATTGTATGTGTCAATATTTTTAATCCTTTTTATTATTGAGTAATATTGAATAATATAAATATACTACATGCCGGGCTCGGTGGCTCAGCCTGTAATCCCGCGCCTTTGGGAGGCTGAGGTGAGTGAATTGCCTGAGCCCGCGGGTTCGAGACCCACCTGGGCAGCGAGACCTCATCTCTATTAATAAATCAAAAAATCAGCTGGGTGTGGTGGCGCATGCCTGTAATTTCGGCTACTCGGAAGGCTGAGGCGGAAGGATCGCCGGAGCCCAGCAGGCCGAGGCTGCGGTGGCCGGGAGCGGCCACTGCACTCCAGTCTGGGCAACAGAGTGAGACTCCAACTCAAAAAAAAAAAAAAAAAATAATAAATAAATAAATAAATATACTACAAATTTTTATTCAATTGCCACTTATCGGACACTTATTCCCCCAATTTGGACTAATATAAAAAATACTGCTTTGAAAATCTACATATAAATTTGTTATGGTTAATTATATTTGTCAACTTGACTGAGTCATGGAGTGCCCAGTTATTTGGTCAAACATTACTCTGGGTGAGTCTGTGAGGGTGTTTCTGGATTTGATCAACATTTGTATTATAGACTGAGTAAAGCAGATTGTTCTCCCTAATGTGGGTGGCCCTCATCCAATCAGTTGAAGGATTGAATAGAACAAAAATGCTGACCCTTTTGAGAATAAAAGGGAACTCTGCCTGCCTAATTGGCTTGAGTTATAACATTGATCTTTTCTGACCTTCAGCCTCGGACTAAAACATCAGCCTGCTGCTGACTTTCCAACTCAAACTTAAACTGTCAGCTTTCTAGTTCTCAGGACTTCAGACTCAACTTCATACCACACCGCTGGCTCTTTTGGGTTTGCATCTTGCAAAATGTAGATCTTGGGGCTTCTCAGTCTCTATAATCACATGAGTCACTTTTTCATTACATATGTATGTGTGTGTGTGTATGTATGCATATATGTACACACAAAACATACACATATATCCTATTGGTTTGAGTTTTCTAGAGAATTTTAGCTAATACAAAGTCTTTTTGTGGATCTATTTTTAAAATTCTCTTGAATAAATACCTAGGAGTGAGATGGCTGGATCATGATAAGTTCATGCTTAATACTGACATTTAACCAGTAATTTTATTTCAACATGACTGAAACATTTTGTATCCCCACTAGCAATGTACGAGCAATGCAGTTGCTTTATATTCTTGTCAAAATTTAGTTTTTTTAAGGTTTAAGCAGTTCTAATGATTGTGTCATTGTGGTTTTAATTTTAATTTTCCTGATAGTTAGTGATATTGAATAGCTTTTCATGTAATGATTGGTGATAGATTGCTAAATTAAATATATATTGAAATAAAAAAATACAAAGGGAAACCCTAAAAAAAACTGGAATTACTTCTTGAGGGGCAGGGACCTTGTAGTACAGACTTTCCCTGGTAGGTAGGTATTCTAAGCACTAATCGGTATCAGTATACTAGCTAGCACTGTTGTGAGAGGCTGTGTTCGGATTCAGTAAATTTTTTTTGAGATTCTTTCAACAAGTTTACTTATTTTATGACAGGTGATTTAGGAGTGTACCTGCTGCCAACAGTGTTTAGCAGTTTTTAATAATTTATTTCCCTGAATGAAAATGTCCTCAAAGCAAAACATTTTGCAGATGTGGAAGAGGTGAAACAAAAATCAGCAGAAGCACTAAAATGCATCCAAATTGACAAGTTCAAAAATTGTTTTGAGTAGTGGAAAGAGTGTCCCCATAGGTGTATTGCATCAAGCAGAGAGTACATTAAAGGCAATTGAAGTTTAAACCCGTTAGAATAAATATACAGTTTTAATAAGTAAATTCCAATTTTAGGGGGATTCCCCCTTGTACAAAAAATATGTGTGTTAATAGATAATTTTGTTAAATATTTCTTCAAATATTTTCCTATTTAAAAATATTATTTGTTTTCTTAATATTGAGGTAAATTTTTAAAAGATTTATCTAAATTCAAAATTTTGTAAAATATATGAATATGATTTGCAAATATTTTGTTACATTCGGTGTCTGGAAATTTCACTTTTTCAACCATGTCTCCCAAAGAACAAGAGTCTATTTTGGCTCTATTTTTATAAATCATGATTTTTTTTTTGGTCCCGTTTAAGAAACTTTGCCAAGGTCAATATGATGAAAATTTCACCTATGTTTTCTTCGAGAGGTTTTTATGTCTTTTCTTACATACAAGTCTATACTTTATTTTAAGGTAAATTATGTGTATGATGTTAAGAGTCAAAATTACTTTTTTGCCATATAGGTATCAAATTTTTCAGGTAATATTTATTGAAAAGCATATCCTACCCTCATTGGATTACCTTAACACCTATGTAAAAAAAAAAACACTTTGCCCCATATATAGAGGTCTATACCTGGAATTTTAATTTTGTTTCATTGATCTACATAACTTCTATTATGCCAATACCACAATATATTAATTATTTCAGCAATACAATGAATCCTGAATCAGGTAATTCAAGTTTCCCAAAGTTATTATTCTTTTTCAAAGCTATTTCAACTTTTGTAGATTCTTTTTATTTTACATAGTTATTATAATCAGCCTATCAATTTGGGATTGCATTGAATCTATAGATGTATTTGGAAAGAGTTGACATCATAACAACATTGAGTCTTCTAATTAATGGTTACTATATGTGTGTGTATATGTTCTTTAATTTAATCTCAGCAATGTTTTGTCATTTTTAAGTGTTCAGACTTTGCATATCATTTATTAAATGTATTTATAAATACTTTATATTTTTACATTATTAAAACTTGCATTTTAAAATTTATTTCTTAAATATTAAATTCCACTTCATTAAAATAAAATTAATTTCTGTGTACTAGTCTAATAAATTACAACTTTGCAAATGGGATTTTTTAAATATATTTTTTATCATGATGTTGTGGGGGACAGTTAAGGGTTAGGTATACAATTACGTTCCATTCAGGCACCCTGTTGATAAGAGGTGTTTCCCCGTCCCCAGACAGATATTTGTTACTGTTAATCCCATCTCCCTTCCCCCCCATAGTTTCCCAGTACCATCAGTCATTTTCTTATAGTATTACATTGGATGTTCAAGGTCCATTAATGAGTGAGAACATGTAATACTGGGATCTTCGTTTCTGTGAGAGGTCACTCAGTATTATAGACTCTAGTTCCATCCAGGTTGCTGCGAAATTCATGATTTTATCCTTTTTTATGGCTGCGTAGTATTCCATCGTGTATATGTACCACATTTTTTTAATCCAGTCCTCTTTTGATGGGCAGCATGGTTGCTTCCAGGTTCTTGCTATTGTGAACAATGCTGTGATAAACATACGTGTGCAGGTATCTTTTTTATAGAGTGATTTGAGTTCTTCAGGGTATATTCCCAGTAGAGGGATTGCAGGGTCATATGG
>NW_007072209.1:70901-72444 GCF_000164805.1 Carlito syrichta
GCTTTGCAGAAGCTGTCAGTTAATAAAGTCCCACTGTCTATCTTCTCTCTTATGACCTGTGGTTCAGGTTTGTTCAGGAATTGGATGCCAGTCTGATTCATGAGGGTATTTCCTTCCTTTTCTAAGGGTTCTTATGGTTGAGGTTTTACATTTAGGTCTCTGATCCATTTGGAGTTAACCTTTGTGCATGGGGATAGATAGGGGTCCTGTTTCAATCTTCTGCATGTGGTCAGCCAGTTTCCCCAGCACCATTTACTGAATAGGTTCTCCTCTCCTCAGTGGTAGGTGATGGAGGCTTTGTCGAAGATGAGTTGGTTGAGAAATTGAGGTTTTGCTTCTGGAATCTCAATTCTATTCCATTCATCTATATGCCTGTTCCTATACCAATACCAAGCTGTTTTGATGATAGTAGCTTTATAGTAAAGTTTGAAATCTGGTAATGTGATACCACCTGCTTTGCTTTTTTTTGCTCGGGATTGTTCTGGCTATTCTTGGACGTTTGTGTTTCCATATGAATTCCTGTGTTGTTTTTTCTAGGTCTGAGAAGAATGTTGCTGGTAATTTGATGGGTATTGCATTGAATTTGTGGATTACCTTAGGTAAGATGGACATCTTCACAATGTTGATTCTTCCAATCCATGAGCATGGGATATTTTTCCACTTGTTTTAAAAAAATTTATTTTATTTTATTTTAGATCCAGGGGGTACAAGTGCATGTTTGTTACATAAACATATTACACAGTAGTGGGAATTCGGCTTCAGGTGACCTACTCCACTGATAGTCAACAAGTAACTTCTGAACCCTAACCTCACCTGCTGCCTTTCAGTGTCTATTATTTCCATTGTTGTGGCTATTTAGTTCTCACATATAAGTTAGAACGTGTGGTGTTTGGTTCTTTGGTTGAGTTAGTTCACTTTGGAGCTGATGTTTCCCTGCTTCCTCTTTGTTGCTGCAAAGGACATGGTTTTGCTCTTTTTAAATGGATGTTTAGTATTCCATGGTGTTTATATACCACTAAATATGTCATTGTTAATTGTAGTAACTTGTTTGTAGTTTTTAAAGGGTCTTTCATGTACACAATCAGGTCATCTGCAAATAATGACAGCTTTTAAGAAAATCTTACAAGAAAATTGTGTGCCTTTTATTTATTTATCCATTTATTTATGTTATCTTTTTGCATTATCTGGTGCTTTCGGTACAATACTGAATATAATGGCAGTATTTTAAAGTTAATACTAGTAAAAATTGGAGGTGTGAGGAGAGAAAGAAGAGGGAGAAGTTAAAAGCTAAGTAATTTCATTCTAGTTCATAATAAAGTACAGATAGATGCTGTCTGAAGACAGAAAAAACTAAAGACAATATATAAATGTATAACTTCAATGGTAACCATTAGAACTAGGATTTTTCTAAAAGTTTTAAATATTGAAGAACTGCAAAACAGTAAACATATTTAAACATATTTAAATACACAATTAATCTAATTTTTTATTTATTTATTTTTTTTGAGTTGGAGTCTCACTCAGTCGCCCAGACTGGAGTGCA
>NW_007072209.1:72728-123742 GCF_000164805.1 Carlito syrichta
AGCCTCAGGCAATCCACTCACCTCAGCCTCCCAAAGGCGCGGGATTACAGGCTGAGCCACCGAGCCCGGCTAATCTAATTTTTTTAAGTGTAGGATTGAAACACAAAGCAAGTAACTTTATTTATAACAAATATTAAAAATGAATGGATGGACAAGAGAACTCAAATAGAAAAAAATCTGTAAAATAAAAAAGAACATTTAGAGTAATCAATAGGAATCATCAACTTAGTTAGAAAAGACAAAAGAAAGCACTAAAACAAAGTAAGTAGTAATAAAAGTCAATCAAAGTCACCTTGAAAATTTTAAAAAATCACTGACAAACTATTTATGCAGCCCTATGCAAAAAAACAATCTAAATTAAATGGATATACTCTAAAAAAATAAAATATACAAGAAACATCACCAGAAGAGAAAGTTGAAACACATAATTTCCCTAGATAATTGGAGAAATTTGTAAATAGAATAATGTCCTCCTCCCTGTGAATAACACCAATCTCAGATGGTATCACATGAAATCTTACCAAATCCATAAAACACAGATAATCCTGATGGTAATTAGCCTATTCGGAGTATATAAAAGACAGGAATATATTAAAATTATTTTATCAAGTATGAATGATATTCTATCCATAACCTGAGAAAAACACATAAAAAAGGAAAGCCACAAAAGATTTTATTTATCTCTCATTGACTCATCTCATTGGCAAATTTAATGTGAATTCATGATTGATCTCCAAAAATGTTAAAAAGACATCTAGACTGAATTCAAATCTTTTCCTTTTTATAACCAAAACCAAACTAAAAACACCTTGATAAAATAGAATCTGACTGACATTTCATTAAAATGCTTCATATACAGATGTCCTTCAACTTATGACAGGGCAATGTCCTGGCACATTTAAAAGTTAAAAAAAGAAAATATCATAAATTGAAAACATTTAATGTGCCAAACCTATAGATGACCACAACTTAATCTAGTTTACCTTTAATGTGTTCAGAACATAAGACCAACTTACAGTTGGGCAATATTATCTAACACAAAGCTTATTTTATAATAAAGTTATTATAAAGAATTTGGAATCAAAATTCAAAATGAGGCATGTATTGAATTTATATCACTTTCACAGCATTGTAAAATCAAAAACTTGTAATTTGAATCATTATAAGTTGAGGATTGTGTGTGTGTGTGTGTGTGTGTGTGTGTGTGTGATCTTAAAGCAAACATTTGTTATGATACATTGCTGGTGTTCTAGTTAAAATCAGGAAGAGGACAAAATGCTCGCTACCACAACTGCTATTTAACATTATATAAAATAGATTAGCCAGGGAAATTGACATGAGAAAGAAATGAGAGGTTTAACTATGTAAAGCAAGGAAGTAAAAATATATCATATAGTAAATGATAAGGAGGTGTACCTGTGATCCCAGGAAAATGATCTGAAAAACTACTAGAAACGTAAGTTATTGGGATATGAAGCTAGAAATCAATAGACATTTACTCAAACAAAATTTAGTTGAATACCAAATTAAAATTAATTAATTAAATTAATTTAAATTTAATTAATTAAAAAATACTCCATACAAATTAAAAAATACCCCATTCATTAATAATAGCAACAGAACAGGATATTGTATATAGAAACAAGTCTAAAGTAAAACAATAGGTTTTCTAAAAACACGTGTAGAACAAATGGAAAAAAAATATATCATGTTTTAGCAGGAAGATTCAATAATACAAAGATATCAGTTCCTCTAAGCTTATTTTATAATTTGTAAAGTTTATAAATATATCAATTATAAAATGTTATAAATTCTAAAATTTATAAATAACACATGAATGAATCTCAAGTACTAACTGGTTTGTTGTTATTTTTGTTTTGTTTTCTAAAATTCAGCAAGAATATTTGAAAGTTCATATGGGAAATTAAGTAAGCAAAAATAGTTAGAAAAATATTATAAAAGAAAATCAATGAAGTCATATTAATCCTACATTAAATTAAAATATATCATAATATGTTAATATTAAAACCATGTTGTAATTTGATATAAATAGAGAAAGTAACGGAATAACATAGAAAGTTTAGAAATAGATAGAAATAAGTATATAAATTCACTTATGATAAAAGTGGCATCTAAAAATCAGTGAGTAAAAGTGAAATTTTAAAATAAATCTTATTTGAATAACCAAAAGTCATTTCAAGAAAAATATATACTTTTTGGATTTCTCGCATTATACATCAGTATAAATCCCAATTGTATTAAAAGTTTAATTAATCCAAAAAAAGAAATCACAAAGATAAAAGAAATAAACATGGGTGAATTTTTGAAGTTAGTAGTCAGCAGTTAACAAAAAGTTAAGATTCAGAAAGGCTCAAATAAAAAAGTATTTCTAAATTATTTAAAACTCATAGCTGTCTGGGGATGGGGAAACACCGCTTATCAACAAGCGTGCCTGAACGAAATGTATTTGTATACCTAACCCTTAACTGTACCCCACAATATCATAATAAAAAACATTGGTTAAAAAGAAAAAAATAAAAATAAAAATCATAAGCAAAATAAAAAAACAAATAAAAAGCAATAAAATATCTTTACAGTTTGTTCCATAGTCAAAAAACTAACATCCTTAATGTATAAAAAACTCATACAAATAAAGAATAATAAAACTAATGATACAATAGAAAATGGGCAAAGAATATTAACTGACAATTCTTAAAAAACAAATGCAAATGGAATTTCAGACTTTTTACTAATAATTTTTTAAAATGCAAACACTGCACAGGGAACCCTTTCCTTATCTGTCAGATTTTAAGTTTTTAACAAAACACAGTTTGTGAATCTGGTTTGGGAAAACAGTATTCTCATACATTACTGGTAAGAGTGGAAAATGGTACAACTCCTATGCAGAAAAATTTGACATTATTCGCAACAATACAATCCCCTCTTCTGGGTACTTGTCCTACTAAAATACTCATGCATTCTAAATGATATATGAACAGGATTACTCATTGAGGCATTGTGACAGTAAACAACTGGAAACAAATCATGTATGTATCAATAGTAAGTTGATCAAATAACCCAGGCTATATCTACATAATGGAATATTATGCATCCGTAAGAAGTATGAGTATAGGATTTATACATGAAGATAGAATGATATCCAATAACATTTAAAAGTAAAAAAGCAATAAGACACAAAATTTTCTTGTTTGGTGTGCTAACTTTTTTCCTAAGAATAAAGCTACTGAATATATTTTCATATTTGTATGTATTTACATAAAATACTGTGAGGGCAAAAAAAGCTAATAAAAATATTTATCAGTATACAGTAAAGTAGAATGTGTTTGGGGAGTGGGATGGTAGCAAGGCTCTCAAACATGCATTTCATATAAGTTTGAATCATATAAATATGTTACTTATCCCTCCCAAAACTTTAAATGCTAAAAAAAATCAATAGGAATATGTTCTTGCTCTCCATTTTTGAGTATCATTTAAAAAGCAGTTGAAATTGATTTTCTTGCTTGATTTTAGATGAAATAGTTACGTGTTGAAAAGTAGAAAATTTTACTGAATACATTTCATTTAAGAGGTTTTATATATTTCTCAACTATTAGAAAAGAATATGTTATTAATTATTGCCTCTACATCTCTGTGTAGAACAGCACCCCTTGTTTATTTCACATATTATTGAATACTGCAGTGAACTACTGGAAAACTGAGTTTGTAATAGTTTGGAATGTAAAAGTTGTTTAGTTTTCTGATACATAGAACAGGGAAAAAACACCCAAAACCTTTTTACTCCAGCAGTAATTATAGTATAATTCAATGAGTTACTTGTCTTCTAACTTTGTTGAAATATATTAAATTCATCAGGCTACATAAAAGCAGGTTATAAAAACTCATTTTGTCAATTTATTTTTTAAAAATGCAAAAGATTTAAGCACATTTAGTTCTTCAGAGCTACAGAATTAATTCTCCAAATAACAGAACTATATTCACATTTATTAATAATTTGATAGACTGTTGCCTGATTTTTAACTAGTTACCATCTATCTGCTTGCATATTCCAGATATACTTTTATTTTAATGTCAGCCATCTCACATATGCTTTAAAATTGGAGAACAATAAGTCATATTTTATCCAAAAGGAACTTTCTATATGACTTTACTATAATTAACTATATATATTCTGTTTCTGAAAAACATGGAGCTAACAGTTTGCATATTTAAACATATATAACTCTAAGTGATTTTTAAGGAAAATAAAATATTAATATTGTTATAGTACTCTTATCAAATACTTCATCTTGATTCCATGTTTGCAGTTCCATATTTGTAAATTCTGTTCAAAAATATGAGACATGATAATAGTTTGTAGCACATGCTAATTGCAGGACAGAAGGGATCAATCCTCAAGGGCAAACTGCATAGACCAAGTCAGAATCTTTAGCTGTGTTGTTGAGCAGCTCTGTAAAATTCATCCCCAGTGACAGTTAAATTGGTCATATTTAGAAATACAAAATAATATAATCTCAAAGGACATGCAAACTGTCCATTTCCCTTCAAAAATACTTCAAATGCTATTTAAGTATTAAGAATCTTAGATCAACAATCCCCAAATTGAGGCTGCATTGAGAGTTAATAGTAGCTACAGTTGGAAAGTTTTTTTTTTCTCCACTCAAGAACAGATTTATTTGTGATAATTATAAACAATATATTTGACCTAAGTATAGATGCTGGAATTTTAACAAATTAATACACTTATATTTTGACTATTTTTACATTTCATGTTTTATAAAGAGCTAGCCGAGTTCAATAATACATTTAGTTAAAAATTGTGAAGATAAATATTATACATAGCATTTTAAATGCAACTGAACACACAGGATACTAGTGCTACAGATAGAATAATATAACTTGCAAATTAGAATTATAACTTAAATTATATTTGAAGCTAAAATGTACATTTCTTAGAATAATACTAATGCAAAGTATATTATAAAAACGCTCAGAACAATAAATTAATTGTTAATCTTTTAAGTGTAAATATATAAGATAAATAAATGAAATCAATATATATAAATAAATATAAATCGGACACCTGTTAAAAAGAAAATGCTGCAAATACAAACGTCCTTTCCATTTATTTTCCACCAATAATGTAACTATCTTTGAAAATAACAAGAGCAATGAGTTAGCAATCTATCTTAATGATTTTGTGTTATCTAAATCTATATAGCCAAACCCTCTTACTTGTATTCCCTACTCAGGCTAAAACAAGCTAAATAACTTAGATTGTAGCATAGACCACCCTCTATTATTCTATTATTCATGTTTTGGTGCCCCTCAGGGCATTCCTCTTCAGTTCCTCTCCCCATAATACATTTTCTTGGTGGCAGTAAAGTGATTATTCACCACATTATCAGTTCTTGTTTTTTTTTTTTTTCCTTAAGAAACAAGTTTTTATCGGAAGAATATTTATGAAAAGGAAGAAATAACCACCAAGTGAAGACTTTTAGGAGCAAGAAAAATAGAATATAGACGTTGAAAGATGTGCAGGTACTACACCAGCCTTGTTGACTCCCATGTGGCTCTGATTCACTCATGGTATTTGTTTCTTTCAAAACTTTTACTTCTTTGTGGTATCTTTGTTCATATTTTTCCAGGATGCTTAACTCTCCTTAGGCCACAAATTTTAAACGTCTGAGAAAAAACCTAATTGGCTCATTTGATCTTCAGCCTCCCTGTTGTCTCTAATCAAGTCTACAAAAGACATATTTATGATTTAAGAATAAGCATTATCATTTCTTATAACCTCTTACTCCCCTATTCATCTGAATGAGCTTGGGGAGCTCAATTTTTACCAACTCTTTGTCTTTCCAGACTAATTTATAAGTCTCACTTAAAACCAAAGATTATGAAGCCCCTTTCTTTATGTCATTAGCTAACATCATTTATGAACCTACCATGTGCCAGTCATGAGACATACATTGTTTCATGTATACTTAAGAATACATTAAGGTGGGTAGAAAATTTTTACAAGCTTTTAACTTTTGTGTATTATATATGTAAAACTAAACAAATCATGTATGTATGTAACATTAATTATCACAGAGGGAACATACCCTCATAAAGCACTCAGACCAAGGAATAATATATTACCATTGCTCCAGAGGCCCCATCTTGCTCTGCAAAGGTAATGATTATCCTGAGTTTCAACGACAGATTATTAGACTGTTTTGGAACATTTCACAAATGAAATTATATAATATGGATTCTTTATTATCTGACTTCTTTTGCTCAATGTATTTGTGACATTTATCCATAATGTTTTGTGCAGTGACACTACATTTTTCTTTGCTGTATAGCATATAATTTTATGAACAGGCAACTCACTTATCTATTTCATTGTTGCATGAAATTTGAGTTGCTTCCAAGTTGAGGATATTATGAGTAATGCTTGTATGAAAGTTCTTTCTTATGTCTTTTAATGCACACATGTGCACTTTTCTGTTGGGTATATGCTTAATAGTGATAATGTTGCATCAGAGGATCTGATATCTGCAAATTTAGCAGATACTGTCCAATAATTTTCCAAAGTAATTCTTTTCATCATATACCCTAATAGGAAGTATGTAAAAGCTCAGATTGTCCATATTATTACCAGTAATATTGCATATTTTCAGTTTTTTATATTGTATTATTTCTAATGGACGTCTCATTGTGATTTCAATTTGAATTTTTCTAGTTAGTAATGAGATTGAGCATCTTTCCATAGGATTATATACTATTTTTATTTTTTAATAAAGGCTATTAAAAATCTCTTGTCTCTTTTTTCACTTGGATTTTTATCTTTTTTTCATTAACTTACAAGTCTTTATGTATTTTGAATACATTGCTTTGTTAGTTACATGAGTTGCAAATATACTGACTTTTTATACCTAAAATGATATCATATGAACTGAAGTTCCTGCTTTGAAAATGTCCAACATGTCAATATTTTCCCTTATATTTGAGGAAATCTTTCCACTTCCCCATGCTGATAGAAATATGTTTCTATGACATAGTCACTACTGTTTCATAATTTTAATTCTCTTCTGTGTGTAGGTGTGTTTGTAAATGCTCTGTTTTGTTCCACCGATCTATTTGTTTGTTCCTGTACCAACACCATACATTAGTCATAATCTTGATATCTACGAGTAATCACTTTAATTTTCAACATTCCCTCCCCCTCCACACATACACATCCTCCTTGAACTTTTATTAGGTTGTATTGAATTTATGGGACAATTTTGAAAAAATTGGCATCTTTTCAATAATGATTTTTCCAAGTGATGAACATGTGTATCATTTCATTTACTTCTGTCTTTTAAAATCTCTTTTAGTACTGTTGCATTCTATTATAGTTCTCTGTGAAGAGATTTTAGTTATCTTTCAATGTATTAATTCTCAGGCATTGAGCATCTTTGGTGTTATTGTAAATGGCATCATTATTATAAATTTCATATTCTAATTGTTTTTTGTACATAGAAATACAATTGCAATGGCTAATTCTACTCGGGTTCTGATCTACTTCATGGAATAGCAGTCTGAGAACATTGTATTTCAGACATATTCAGTATGTCTCACACTTCCTGCCTTGGGCTTTTCTACTAAATTTGGGCATGGAGTACAACCTTAATACACAACGCAGAATTGCAGATGGGTTAATACCCCTCAGGGAAGTTTAACAAAAAGTGTTAACAAAAGTTAACAAAAGTGTGATGGAATTTCAAGAATAAAAGCTTCTCTCCTCCATCCCCCTGCCCCATGCATGAATGTTCCTGAGGTACATTTAATAGTTTTTTTTCAGATGATCCCATGGATAGAGATACTTGTCCCTTGTAACAGTGGCCAAATCAATAATACATTTTTTCTCTCCTTTCTTCCCTGCTGAGATTCCTTTGTTCCTCATTGTTTCTTCCTGAGGCACACCCCCAATAAAAACTCGCACATAAACCTTTGTTCCAAAGTCTGTTTTCTTGCCTAGATATCCTACCATCATGTTTAAGAGAAAGTCATAGATCTTTTAAATGGGTCATATAGAGCTAAATAATCTGGCCTCTTGCTACCTATCAGGTCTCATGTCTGTCTATGCTTCCCTTTTAGTTACCAGTCTGCTCCAGCCATCCTAGCACCTGTGCTGTTCTTTAATCATCCCAGGCATTCTCTCTTCTCAGGAAAGTAACATTTGATGCTTTCTCTGCTTGGAATACTAGAGATAGATATATATCTCCCTTAGTCTTCTTCTTAAAGTCTATGTTCAATCAGTACATTCTCCATGATGTCTTTTTAGTCCAGACTTTTAAAAATTGCAAATAGCGATTCTGACTGGTGTGAGATGGTATGTAGTTTTGATTTGCATTTCTCTGATGACTAATGATGTTGAGAATTTTTTCATGTTTGTTAGCTGCTTGTATGTCTTCCTTTGAGAAGTGCCTGTTATTAAAAAGTCAAAAATCAACAGATGTTGATGGGGCTGCAGAGAAAAGAGAACATTCGTACACTGTTGGTGAAATGTAAGCTAGTTCAACCCGATGTTTGGAGATTTTTCAAAAAGCTAAAAATAGATCTACCATTTGACCCAGCAATCTCACTTCTGGATGTATACCCAAAGGAGCATAAATCATTCTACCAAAAAGATACCTGCACTCATGTTAATCACAGCACTATTCACAATAGCAAAACCATCGAACCAACCCACTTGCTCATCAACAACGGACTGGATAAAGAAAAAGTAGTACATATACACTATGGAATACTACATAGCCATAAAAATGTAATTTACAGCAACATGGATGCAGCTGGAGGACAGCATTTTTAAGCTAATTATCACAGAACCGAAAACTGAATACCACGTTATCACCATAAGTGGGTAGTAAACACTAGTTAAACATGGGCACGAGGATGGCAACAAGATACAATGAGCACTAATAAAGGAGGAGGGGAGTTGGAAAATAAGGGATGCAAAACCACCCATCGGTTACCATGCTCACCGCCCAGAAGGGACGGTGTGGGCTCATCTGAAGCCCAAACATTGCCATCACACAATACACTTATGTAAAAAATCTTCACATGTACCCCCTGATTCTAAAATAAAATTAAAATAAATAAAAATTGCAATAAACATAACTCTGATCCCATCATTTATATCCTTATATTCTGCTTTACTATTGTTCTCAGCACACCATCTAATATTAATATATCAGATTACGTGTTTTTATTTGTCATTTTCAGTATCTATAGTGCTGCTTAACACTTAGTAAGCATCCATTAAATATTTTGCAAAGTGAATTTTTAAATTGGGAACAACATGCTTCCATTCATGTAAAAAGAGGGTAAAATAAAAAAACATTTGAAATAATAACTATTGAAAGAAAAATTTATTAAATCTAAATTAAATATAAAATCAAAAATGGGTGGAATGGAAACCATCCTGGATTAGAGTACGATAAGGCACTTGAGTTTTCACAAGATGAAAACGAGGAGTCCTCAGTTCTTCACGGTGTGGAAATGAAGGCAACAGGGAGGAAGTAGCTCTAGTGAGGTATAATTTATATTCAATATGATTGATTTATTTTAGTATGGTTTGATGAACTTGCCCAAGATGATACAACAAATAAAGGACAAGGCCTGGATTCAAACCCTGGCCCTGGGCCCCATATGTTTTTTTAAAATGTGCATATTTAAGGTTTGAAACAATGATATTTTGGTTTTTAAAAATTTTTTTAATCTTAAAGATGTGGGGAACTATTCAGGGTTAGGTATACTATGCAGGTACCCTTGTTGATGGGGTGGGCCCCTCCTTCTCCTGGCAGTTACCAACTGCCAATCCCACCCCAACTTCCTCTGGCAGTTTCCCACTACTGCCAATACCTTTCTTGTAGTGTTGTGATAATTGTTCAAGGTCCACTTATGAGTGAGAACATATGGTAGTCTGCTCTTTGTTTCTGTGATAGATCACTGAGTATTGCAGACTCTAAATCCATCCAAGCTGCTGCAAAGTCCATATGTTTTTCCTTCTTTATGGCTGCTTTATATACCATTATGTATATGTACCACATTTAAAATTTTTTTATTATAAAGATATGGTGTACAATTCAGGATTAGGTATACAAACGTTGATTTTGCAGGTACCCTTGTTGATGAGGTATGCCCCTCTCTCCCCTAGCAGTCTCCCTCAACTGCCAGTTCCACCCTCCTCTCCCCTGAGAGTTTCCCACTACTGCCAATTCTTTCTTATAGCATTATAATTGTTCAAGGTCCACTTATGAGTGAGAACATATGGCACTCTGTTGTTTGTTTCTGTGATAGATCACTGAGTATGATCGACTCGAAATCCATTCAAGTTGCTGTGAAGTCCATTTGTTTATCCTTCTTTAGGGCTGCATAATGTTCCATTGTGTATATGTACCACATTTTTTTAATCTAGTCCAGCTTCGATAGGCAACATGGTTTGTTCCATGCTTTTGCTATTGAGAATAGAGCTGCAACATAAATACGTGTGCAGGTATCATTTTTGTAGAATGGCTTGAGTTTCTCCAGGTATATTCCCAATAGGGGAATTGCTGGATCATATGGAAGGTCAATTTCTAGTTCTTTCAGAAATCGCCACACTGTCTTCTAAAGAGGTTGCACTAGTTTGCATTCCCACCAGCAGCGTAGAAGCGTTCCTTTCTCTACCATCCTTGCCAGCATCTGTTGTTGTTTGTTTTATTAATGATGGCCATTCTTACAGGGGTTAGGTGGTATCTCAATGTGGTTTTGATTTGCATTTCCCTGATGATGAGTGAGGCTGAGCACTTTTTCATGTGTCTGTTGGCTGCCCATATATCTTGTTTTGAGAAGTGTCTATTCATGTCTTTTGCCCACTTTTTAATGGGGCTGTTTGTTTTTTCCTTTTGGTGCATTTGAGTTCCTTGTAGATCCTAGATGCTAACCCTTTCTCAGATATACAGTTGACAAATACTTTTTCCTATTCTGTGGGCTGTCTCCCTGCTCTCTTGATGGTTTCTTTTACTTTGCAGAAGCTCGTTAGTTTGATGAGGTTCCACTTGTCTATCTTATTTCTTAAAATATGGACATTTAGGGTTCTGAATAGGAATTGGTTGCCAGTTCCAATTTTCATAAAGGTGTCTCCTGCATTTTCTAAGATTCTTATAGTTTGAAGTTTTACCTTTAGGTTTTTGATCCATTTAGTGTTAATTTTTATGTATGATGATAGGTAGGGGTCGTGTTTCAATCTTCTGCATGTGACCAGCCAGTTTTTCTGGCACCATTTACTGAATAGATTCTCCTCTCCCCAGTGGTTGTTGTCGGAGGCTTTGTCAGAGATGAGCTGGTTGAGAAATTGAGACTTTGCTTCTGGAATCTCTATCCTGTTCCATTGGTCTATGTGCCTGTTCTTTTACCAATACCAGGCTGTTTTGATTCCTGTAGCCTTATAGTAAAGTTTGAAATCTGGAAATGTGATACCTCCTGCTTTGCTTCTTTTGTTAAGGATTGTTTTGGCTATTTGTCATCGTTTTATGTTTCCATGTGAATTACTGTTTTGTCATTTCCAGGTCTTGGAAGAATGATGTTGGTAAATTAATGAGTATAGTGTTGAATATGTAGATTGTCTTTGGAAGGACAGACATTTAAAAAAAAATTTATTATAAAGATGTGGGGTACAACTCAGGGTTAGTTATGTAAACATTGATCATGCAGGGACTCTTGTTGATTAGGTGTGCCCCTCCCTCCTTTAGCAGTTTCCCTCAACTGGCAATCCCACCCCCCTCCCCTGAAAGTTTTGCATTATGGCCAATCGCTTTCTTACAGCATTATAATTGTCCAAGGTCAATTATGAGTGACAACATATGGAACTCTCTACTTTGTTTCTGTGATAAATCACTGAGTGTGATCGACTCCAAATCCATCCAGGTTGCTGCAAAGTTCACATATTTGTCCTTCTTTATGGCTGCATAATATTCCATTGTGTATATGTACCACATGTTTTTGAAATCCAGTTCAACTTTGATGGGAAACATGATTGGTTCCACGTTCCTACTATTGAGAATAGAGCTACAATAAACACACATGTGCAGGCATCTTTTTTGTAGAATAATTTGAGTTTCTCTGGGTATATTCCCAATAGGAGAATTGCTGGGTCATATGGAAGGTCAATTTCTAGTTCTTTCCGAAATCACCACACTGTTTTCCATAGAGGTTGTACAAGTTTGCTTTCCCACCCCAGTGTAGAAGCGTTCCTTTTTCTCCACATCCTCGCCAGCATCTGTTGCTGCTTGTTTTATTAATGATGGTCATTCATACAGGGGTTAGGTGGTATCTCAATGTGGTTTTGAGTTGCATTTCTCTGATGATGAGTGAGGCTGTGCAAGAATAGGAGATTGAGCATACAGAAGTAAAAGCATCCCCGCCACCCCTGAACAACAGATTTAAAAAAGAGGGGAAAAAAAGGAAAAAGTGGGGAGGAAAATCTACACAAATGAAGAAAAACCAAAACAAGAATATAGGCCTTACACAGACCCCTGGGAAATCAGATATTGAGAAAATAGGCTTCGGAATACATACAATGAAGAGTCCCCAGAATGACTGGTCACATACTACAAACTCAGATATCAAGACAGTAATAGAGAGAATAAAAAGAATTGAGGAAAGACAAGAGGAAAATTGGAAGAAGTTGATAACTGAGATAACAGTAGTAAAGAATACTGTGATTGAAATAAATAACAAACTAATAAGCTTGGAAAGCAGAATTAGTCAAGCAGAAGACAGAATCTCAGAACTTCAAGACAAAATATAGATCTAAACCAAACTGTCAAAAACAAAGAAAAGAAGCTTAAAAGACAGGATGGACATTTTAACAATGTTGATTCTTCCTACCCATGAGCATGAAATATTTTTCCATTTGTTTGTGTCTTCTTGGATTTCTTTGAGCAGTGTTTTGTAGTTCTCATTGTAAAGGTCTTTCACTTCTCTGGTTAGGAAGATGCCGAGGTATTTCCTTTTTTGCGTGGCTATTGTGAATGGGACTGTGCTTTTAATTTGGGTTTCTGCCTGCTTGTTTTTGGTATATAGGAATGCTACTACCTTTTGTACATTTATTTTACACCCTGAGATTTTGCCAAAGTCCTTCCTTTATCAGTGCAAGCAGGTTTTTAAAAGATTCTCTTGGATTTTCTTTCTTTTTTAAATTTTTTCTGAGTTGTAGTCTCACTCTGTCACCCAGACTGGAGTGCAGTGGCCGCTCCCGGCCACCACAGCCTTGACCTGCTGGGCTCCGGCGATCCTTCCACCTCAGCCTTCCAAGTAGCCAGAACTACAGGCACGCGCTACCACGCCCGGTTAACTTTTGATTTATTGTAGAGATGAGGTCTCACCAAATTGCCCAGGCGGGTCTGGAACCTGCGGGCTCAGGCAATCCACTCACCTCAGCCTCCCAAAGTGCAGGATTACAGGCTAAGCCACCAAGCCCAGCTGAATTTTCAATGTATAAGATCATATCATCAGCAAAGAGGGATAACTTGACTTCCTCTTTTCCTATTTGGATACCCCTGATTTCCTTCTCTTGTATAATTGCCCGAGCTAGGACTTCCAACATTATGCTGAACTAGAGAGGTGAGAGTGGACAGCCTTGTCTTTTTCCAGTTTTCAGGGGAAATGTTTCCAGTTTCTGTCCATTTAGCAATATGTTAGCTGTGGGTTTATTGTAGATGGCACTTACTATTTTGAGGTATGTTCCTTCTATACCTAGGTGTTTGAGAGTTTTATCAAAAAGGGATGCTGGATTTTATCAAAAGCTTTTTTTTTGCATCTAATGATATAATCATGTGGTTCTAGTTTTTACATCTGTTGATATTTAATTACATTTATGGTCTTGTGAATGTTGAACCAGCCCTGCATCCTGGGGATAAAGCCTACTTGGTCATGGTGGATGACTTTTTGAGATGTGTTTTTGGATCCAATTTGCTAGAATCTTGTTGAGGATTTTTGCATCTATGTTCATAAGGGATATTGGCCTGTGGTCCTCTTTTTTTGTTGGATCTTTACCCAGTTTGTGTATTAGTGTGATGTTAGCTTCGTAAAATTATTTGGGGAGGATTCCATCTTTCTCAATTTCCTGAAATACTTTCAATAGGATTGGTATCAGCTCCTCCTTGTACGTTTTGTAGAATTCTGCTGGAAAGCCATGCAATCCAGGGCTTTTTTTTGGAGGTAGTTTTCATATGACAGAGTCAATTTCCTGGTTTATTTAGTGTCTCAATGTCTTCTTGCTTCAATATGGGGAGGTTGTGTGATGTCAGAAAGTCCCGCATTTCATTTAGGTTATCAAGTTTGTTTTCATATAGGTGTACATAGTAATCTCTGATAATCTTTTGTATTTCTTCGGGGTCAGTTGTGATTTGATCTTTTGTATTTCTGATTGTGTTTATTTGGGCTTTTTTGCTGTTTTTCTTGGTCATTCTGGCTAGGGGTCCATCAATCTTGTTAATTCTTTCAAAGAACCAACTTTGTTGATGTTTTCTATAATATTTTTGTCTTCTATGTCCTGCATTTGAGGTGATTTGGATTCTTCTACTAAAGTTGAGGTTTTAATGGTCTTCTCTTTCCAGCTCCCTTAGGTGATTTGTTAAGCTCTACACTTGTGATCTTTTCTTTCCTTTATGTGTGCTTATAGAGTTATAAATTCCCCTCTTAGAACAGGTTTCATGGCATCACAGATGTTTGGGTCAAATGTTTCTTCATTTTCATTTGTTTCCAGGAATCTTTTAATTTCTGCTTTGATATCAGTGTCAAACCAGTAGTTGTTCATCATCATGCTGTTTAGTGTCCATGTCTTTGTGGGCTTTGAGGAAATGCTGTTGGTGTTGATGCTTATTTTTATTCCACTGTGGTCTGAGAAAGTGCATGGTAAGATCTCAACCTTAGGGAATTTGTTTATGCTTGACTTATGGCTAAAGATGTGATTGATCTTGGACTATGTTCCATGTGGTAATGAATAGAATGTATATTCTGTGGTTGTTAGGTGGAATAATCTGTAGGGGTCCATTAAGTTCATTTGGTCGATTGACAAGTTTAGTTTCTGGATTGCCTTGTTGGTTCTTTGCCTAGATGATCTATCTAGGGCTGTTAGTGGTGTATTCAAGGTCCCTGCTATAATAATTTTTGAGTCAATATCTTCTTTTAGTTACATAGCAGTTGCTTCATAAATGGTGGTGCTCCTGTGTTGGGTGCATATATGTTTAGGATGAATATTTTTTGTTGTTGAATTGAACCTTTTATCATTATGTAGTGTCCTTTTGCATCTTTTAAAATTTTTGGTAGGTTTTTTTTTTTTTTTTTTTGAGTTAGAGTCTCACTCCATCGCCCAGACTGGAGTGCAGTGGCCGCTCCTGGCCACTGCAGCCTCGACCTGCTGGGCTCCAGCGATCATTCCGCCTCAGCCTTCCAAGTAACTGGAACTACAGGTGTGCGCTACCACATCCGGGTAATTTTTTGATTTATTGTAGAGATGAGGTCTCACCAAGTTGCCCAGGCGAGTCTCGAACCTGCAGGCTCAGGCAATCCACTCACCTCAGCCTCCCAAGGCGCGGGATTATAGGCTGAGCCACTGAACCTGGCTCAGAACAAACAACAACAGCAACAAAACAAGAAAACTAAACACATACACACATGCCTAGCACAATATGAATAGAGAAGAAAAACAGAAAGACTGGAGGGAAATCAAAAAAAGAAATTCATGTCAAACCCTCACACATATATTGACACACAACTTAAACTATAAAAAATGAAAAAACCCAGAAGAACAAAAGAGCAAACACAAACCAACAGCAACAACAAACTGAAAGATGAACACTCAATCATTCACATGCACACACAAACAGAAAATGACAAATAAAGGAAGAGACAGACAAAGAAAAGAAAAAAAATTTTGGCAAGATGCAGATCAAACCCTCACATACACATTCATACACAAAGAAAAAATATTTTAAAAAATAGATGAACTAATAAACAGTCAAAAAATGTTTTACAAAATTAAAAAAATTGAAAATTAAAAAAACAACTGCCCTCTTGTGGCAGGTTCTGTAATTGTTCCTCTAATCAGGTCTCTCCTGCAGAGCCACCTCTTTCCTTTCTCTCCTCTGTGTCCAAAGCAGGGGAGGAGGAGGGGCAGTAGAGGTGGGTGGGGCTGCAGTCCTCCCCTCCCACTCTGGTATGGTCAGGGAGATCTACTCCCTTGGGGAGGTATGGGATTTTCTCTTCCTCAGCTATGCAATCACGGTGGGTGCCCCAGCCAGGCCTATTCTGGAATGGAGTTCTCCTATTGTGACTGGTGTCTATGCTCCGCCTGGGTTTGTCCCTCTCAGTTGTGGCCCAGCTGTGTGGGTCTGGCAATCAGAGGTTTGTTGGGGAGGAGGGGGTTTGGGTCAACCCTGGAATCACCATTGATCTCTTTGGAGTTCTTCCTCCTCCTTTTCTGGACATACCCTCTCGACTGGATCAGTGTAGGGTGTGGGGCGCCTGGAACTCAACGACTTGTCAGGTTCCTTCAAAATTTGTGCTTTTAGGATATTCCCTCTGGATCACGATCAGTCCCTGAGTAGTCGATCCATCAGTCACAAAGATCGGTTCTTTTTTTTTTTTTTTTTTTTGAGTTGGAGTCTCACTCTGTCGCCCAGACTGGAGTACAGTGGCCGCTCCCGGCCACCGCAGCCTCGACCTGCTGGGCTCTGGCGATCCTTCCACCTCAGCCTTCCAAGTAGCCGGAATTACAGGCGCGCGCTACCACGCCCAGCTGATTTTTTGATTTATTGTAGAGATGAGGTGTCGCTGCCCAGGCGGGTCTCGAACCCACGGGCTCAGGCAATCCACTCACCTCAGCCTCCCAAAGGCGCGGGATTACAGGCTGAGCCACCGAGCCCGGCTCAGAGATCAGTTCTGTTGCTCTGTGGTGAGCAACTTGGAGCACTTTCCTGCCCCACCTTCCAGATGGTGGTTTGGTGCCTCTATTACCCTCTTCCATGGGAATTTGCCTCTGGACTCCCTCTGTAGTCCCTGCTGCCAGTGCCCTGTCATGCACTGAAGTGTTGAGGCAAAGTCAGGTGTACTACATTTTTTTATCCAGTTCTGTTTCAATGGGCAGCATTGCTCATTCCACATTTTTGCTGTTGGGAAGAGTGCTGCGATAAACATGCATGTTCATGTATCTTTTTTGCAGAATGATTTGAGTTCCTCTGGATATGTTCCCAATAAAGGGTCATATGGAAGGTCAATTTCTAGTTCTTTCAGAAATTGCCACACTGTTTTCCAAAGAGGTTCCACTAGCTTGCATTCCCACCAGCAGTGTTGAACAATGATGTTTTGATATACATATACCTAGTGAAGTTATTCCTACAGTCAAGAAAATTAGTATATCTCTCTCCTCACATAGTTACATTTTTTGTGTTAAAAGCACTTTAAATCTGCTCTCTCAGCAAATTTACAGCAATGTACTCTTATCAACTATAGTCCTCCTGCTGTACATAAGGTCTCTAGAATAAGTCATCCTACATAACTACATAATTTTGTACCTTTTAACCTACATCTCCCAATTTCCTCCTTTTACTGTGCCTGGTAGTCACCATTCTACTCAGTTTTTAATGTATTCTACTTTTCTTAGATTTTACATTGAGGTCATGTGGTATTTTTCTTTCTCCATCTGACTTATTTCATTTACCATAATGTCTTCCAGGTTTATCCATGTTGTTGCAAATGGCAATATTTTCTTCTTATTAAACATAGAATGATATTCCATTGTGTGTGTGTGTGTGTGTGTGTGTGTGTGTCCTAAATTTAATTAACTATTCATTAATCAACAGACACTAGCTGGGCTCAGTGGCTCAGCCTGTAATCCCGTGACTTTGGGAGGCTGAGGTGAGTGGATTGCCTGAGCCTGCAGGTTCGAGACCTTCCTGGGCAGCGAGACCTCATCTCTACAATAAATAAAAAAAAAAAAATCAGCCGGGCGTGGTAGCGCATGCCTGTAATTCTGGCTACTTGGAAGGTTGAGGCAGAAGGATCACTGGAGCCCAGCAGGTCAAGGCTGCGGTGGCCGGGAGTGGCCACCGCACTCCAGTCTGGGCGATAGAGTGAGACTCCAACTCAAAAAAAAAAAAAAAATCAACAGACACTTATGAAGTTTCCATTTCTTGGATATTGTGAAAAATGCTCAAATGATATTTCTAAGAGTTGCTGATTCCATTTCCTTGAGGTATATACCCAGAAGAAGGATTTCTGGTTCATGCAAGGACTGAGAAGTAAGTTTACAAACGCATCTTAGAACGAGGTGCTGCATACCTCATTGCTGAATATCACTATGGTTACATTGAAGTACTTTCCTTGGGATGCTATGCACTGATTCCAGTGCCTAGTCCACCTGTCAAATAAATTTTGGGATTATTTTTCTGGAATGGCCATCTGAGCTGTTGTTGTATTACTCTGGATGTCCTGAATATCATACAAATGTCTTTCTTTCAATATTTCCTTTGTCTTTGAGTAAAGAAAAAAGTCATTGAGGGTCAGATCAGGCGGGTAGGGAGGGTGTTCCAATACAGTTATTTGTTTACTGGCTAAGAACACTCTCACAGAGAGTGCTGTGTCAAACTGGTGCATTGTCATGATGCAAGAGCTCCTTCTGGACCATTTTTGCACACACCATTCTCATGTCAAGATTTTCAGTTAAGATTTTCCTGTTTTCTATTGATATATATTTGGCCTGCTATGCTTCTCACAGTCAGCTGACAATTTTGATGCAAAACTCTACGAATTTTTGCACTGTTTTAGTCAGTTCTGCTTGTTACGGGTTGTCCTGACCTCTCTTCATCAGTTATGCTTTCTCTCCCATCAGAAAAATGTTTAAACCATTTGTATACTGCTGTTTTATTCATGGCATTATCTTCATGAACTTGGACTAACATGTCCCTCATTTCACTTGCACTCTTGCTATGTTTATTAAGAAATTTTGTTTGTTCGTTGCTCTAATTCAAGCTCCAACATTCTCACAATGGCACACAAAAACATGCAACAATAATGAACACAACTCAAAAAGATACTGCCACATGTTGACATGAACAGAGCTGTGAGACTCTTATATACCAAGGTTTTGAAACCTTACTGAGTTGTTTGTACAGTGCTGCCAATGTAAACACGTTGGTAGATTTGAGAACTTATTTGTCAGACTTCGTATGGTAGTCCTAGTTTTAATCTTTTGAGGAAATCAATATTGTTTTTCACTGTGGCTGTTCCAACATGAGCAGTGTGCAAGGGTTCCCTTTTCTCTACAGCCTCTAAAAAAGAGAAGACAGTCGTTATCGCTTGACTTTTTGATAATAGCCATGGTAACAAACCTGAGGTGATGTCCTATTGTGGTTTTGATTTGCATTTGTCTGGTGAATAATGATGATGAGCACTTTTTCCCATACCTGCTGACAATTTTTATGTCTTATTTGAAAAAATGTCTGTCCAGGTCCTTTGCCAATCTTTCGATTTTTTTTTTTTTTTTGCTACTGAGTTCAGTGATTTGCTTATATACTTTAGATATTATCCCTTATCAGATATATGGCTTGCAGATATTTTCTCTCAATACATAGGCTGCCTTTTTATTTTGTTAATTGTTTCCTTTACTGTGCAGAAGCTTTTTAGTTTGATGTAGTCCCACTTTTTATATTTACTTTGTTGCCTGAATTTTTGATATGATATAAAAAAAAAATTGTCAAGACCAATACCAAGAAGCTTTTTCCTGATTTTTTTAGGAGTTTCATTTTTTCAGATTTTAGATTTAGGTCTTTAATCCATTTCCAGTTGATTTTTGTGTAAGATAATGGTGGCACGTGGATATTCAGCTTTCCCAAAACCATTAATTGAAGAGACTGTCCTTTCTTTATTTTGTGTTCTTGCTACCCTTGCCAAAAATCTGTTGACCATATTTTCTTGCGTTTATTTCTAGAATCTCTATTATGTTCCATTGGTTTATGTCAATAGTGTGATATACAACATTAACAGAAAGAAAAAAAAGATAAAAACCACAAGATCATCTCAAAAGATGTAGAAAAAGCATTTGGCAAAGTTCAACATCTTTTCATGATAAAACTCCCAACTAAACAGATATAGAAGGAGATTTCCTCAACACAGCAAAGGCCATTTATGAAAAGCCCATAGTTAACATCATAGCCTATGGAGAAAAACAGAAAGTTTCTCCTCTAAGATCTGGTACAATGCAAGGATACCCACTCTTGGCATTTCTATTCAACATGGCACTGAAAGCACTAGCAAGTGAAATCAGACAAGAAAAAAATGAAAATAAAAATAAAAAGAATTCAAATGTTGAAGTAAAAATATCTCTGTTTGCAGATGACATGATCCTATATGTAGAAAACCCTAAAGACCACACACAGACACACACACACACACACACACACACACACACACACACACATACACACAAATACCAGTTAAAACTTATAAGCTTAAAAAGTTGCAGGACACAAATCAATATACAAAAAAATCAATTGTGTTTATTTACACCAATAGTGGACTATTTGAAAAGGAAATAAAAAAAAACAATCTCATTTATAATGCATCACAAAGAATAAAATACGTAGGTATAAATTTTACAAAGAAAGTGAAAGATCTGTACACTGAAAATTCTAACATTGATGAAAGAAATTGAAGAAAATACGAATAAATGGAAAGATATCCCATGTTCGTGAACTGGAAGAACTAATATTGCTAAAATGGCATACTATCCAAAGCAATATACAGGTTCAACACCAATTTGGTCAAAGTTCCAATAATACCTTCGCAGAAAAATAAAATTAAATAAAATAAAATTTGCATGGAATGCAAAAAAACCCCCAAATAGCCAAAGAAATCTTGAAAAAGAAGAGCAAAATTGGAGGCATCATACTTTCTGATTTCAAATTCTATTAAAAAGCTTTAGCAATAAAAACTGTATGATTTTTACTTAATTCCATGACTTTAATCACCACGTTTTGTGCATATCTACTGTGACATTTTCAAATCTGACAGCATACTCATTACAAAGTTTTACCTCCTTCATCTTGACTCAAAAATATTGTAAATATGCTATGACGTTTCTTGCTGAGATTAATATGAACATACATCCCTGCATTCGTTTTTTTCCCCCTGCTGCAATACATTATTACAGTTTAGTGGCTTAAAGCAACACAGATTTGTTATCTTACAATTCTGCAAGTCAGAAGTCTAAAACCGGTAGGCAGGCCAGTATTCCTTGTGGAGACTCTAGTGGAGAATCTCTCTCCTTGATGTTTCCGGCTTTTTCCTGCTTCTAGATGTTGCCTTCATTCCTTGCCTTGTAGCCCATCATTGTTCTGATCTCTGCTTACATAGTCATGTCTCCCTTTCTTATCTGACCTTTCCACTTCCTTTTTACAAGGACCCTTATGATTGCATTAGACCCACCCCAGATAACCCAGGATAATCTGCTTATCTCAAGAGCTTTAAATTAATCACATTTGCAAATTTGCTTTGTCATGTAAGGCAACATAGCCACAGGTTCTGGTTATTAGGACATGGACATCTTTGGGTAGTGAGGGGTGTCATTATGGCTGCTACAATCCCCCAGCTCATTTGATGGACCTCGTCATTAAGGAAAATAACGTTTGATGGTCATGCATTTAAAACCTTGTGTGTTGAATAGTAGTGCATAGTCTCCCTACAGCTTAAAAAATATTTAACAAACATTTGACAATTTTTTCCTCAAGTGATTTTTTAGTTTTGTCCTTCAACATAAGTCATCATCCTGATGAAATATTTCTGCTGTTTTAAAAGAAACCAGTCTCGTGTGTTTTCAATTCAATGGATTTTTTTTACTTTTGCCAGAAGGATTCTTCTTTCTTTTGCCAGTTGCTTACCTAACCTCTTTATTTCAGTTGATGCAAGTTGTTTCCCTAACTGCCCGCACATTGGGACCCTTCCCTTTCTCAACTTCTTTGGTTATAACTGTCTTTACAGTTCACATGATAATAAACACATACTATTTGAGTTACCTCCCCTTGGGATGTGAATGGTAGATCTAAAAGGAAACACAATATGTACTAATTTCAAATAAACTCTTTAAAAGTTTTCTATTCCAAAGAAGTACCACCTTTCAAAGCAGTCACTGTGGAAAGCTATACATTTATTCCAAGACCCTGATGTTATATAGTATTTGAAACTGACCTTAGGGTTTATTTAGAAGTCATATTAGAAAATCAGCTATGTTAATTCACAGATTCAGCTTGTATTTTACTAGCATTAGCCATAGACACAATGTATTTTAGTCCCCTTACTTGCATTTTAGGAAACTGAATCCAAGCAACCAAATTGCGCTGCTCACCTCCTTTCCCATGAAATGAATTCACTAATTTTTAAAACACTTCATAATTCCTGCAAAACGACAACTCCAGGAAAACCTGGACTGGAAAACTTAGTTAAAGTTTGAGGTTAAAATGGAATCTCCTAATTCAACCCAATCTAACTAAATCTAAATTTGGAAACTGAATATTCATGGAACGTGGATGGTTTGGGGGTAGGGAAGGGCAGCCAGTCTTTGTACCCAAATGGTGCATGGACAAGGATACCAGGTCCAACTAATCCACAGACTCCATGTGAAAGAGAGTACCAGCCAAGAGACCCAGCACTTCTGCTAAAGGAAGATCCTGGGCACCATCCAAGCGTGCTCCCTCCATGTTAACAAGAAGTTCAAGAATGTTCACCATTCCTGAGCATTGAGAGAGCATTGAGAGAGGAGACAAGATGGTAAGTGAGCAAAACTGTGTGTCACATGTGAGCATATACTATTCTGCCCAATAGTATAATGTGACTTACCACATTTCAAAGCCCAAAGGATCACATTAGGAGTAAAGGCAGACATATTCCAAAAACAAAGAAGAGTGGAAATTCCCTTCTACATGTAAATGGGAGGAGAAAGAAATTGTGGCACCAATACCAACAATGTATGTGTAAAAATATACTTTTGGTTACCTTTAAAACTAATCTGCCCAAATCTCTTTATTGGGGAAGATTATATCAGAATATTTTTGTATTTTAGTTTCATATTTTTATTTCACACATTACCATGAATACCCATCTTACACAACCTTACAAACAATTTTCTATTATTCATTTAAATTATACAAATATCTCCAATGAGATGCATGAATATCCAGTTTTCTCTATTCAATGTTTGCTTTATGAAATGCAAAATTAATAACTGATTTTTAAAAAGCAAAGACAATATTGTTTTCAAAGGTATATTTTTATTTTTCCTGAACAGTACAACTTCTGAAACTCACAGAATTATGCAGCCAATAGGAATGTGTGGTATACATTAAAAGCTCAAACTTTCACAAACACTATATTTTTAATTTGAAGTGATAAGAATAGAGTTGAGGGCTGCCTTCAGCTTTTATGACAGGTGGTAGTCATTCATTCTTTGGAGATATTGATACATTTTTGGCATAATTAAAAGAAAAACAAATAGAGTAATTATAATGAAATGACTGCTATTTTCTATCTATGCAGATGCTTCTCTTTCTAACTTTAAAATGATTCACATCCTCCTGGGACAGGGCAACAATTAGGCTTGTGGAGTAGATTGGAAACAAAATATAAAGACAGGAGGGTGCTAAATAGAGAGGTACTAGATGAAGTAGCAACTCTGGCCAGATGAATAGATGAGCAACAATAAAGGACATGAAAAGTAAATCCCTAAAGAATTATTCTTTTCTGTCTGTTGGGGCTTTTCTCTTGAAAACATAAAGCCAGATTGTTTTGTTACTTTCTGAACTCATTTTATGTTATTCAAAACATACTCTTTGCATAATCTTTATTTTTAATCACATGATGTCTATTTAATGAGTTGTGAATTTTTAAAATTCATGCTTGCTGATATTTATGGTTTTAAATGTGTCATAAACTTTAATTGGGTTTGCAAAGTAAGAGGATAGGGACAGGAGATTTGGTCAGTTTCTGTAAATGTTAAGTCATATGCTGTGTCTCTTACTTCTATCACACATACATTTTAAAAAAAAATTTTAAACATATGGGGTACAATTCAGGGTTACGTATACAAATGTTCATCAAGCAGGTACCCTTGTTGATGAGGTGTGCCCTTCCCTCACCTGGCAGTTTCCCTCAATTGCCAATCCTACCCCCCACCCCCACCTGGCAGTTTCCCACTATTGCCAATTCTTTCTTATAGTATTATGATAATTATCACAAATACATATTAAGGATGAAGTTAGCACATTCTTTCACGGAGTTGTAGGGGTAATTCAGCTTCCCACATTGTGGATAGAATCTAGAAGTATATTATAGGGAATCTGAAAATAAAATAACATCCACTGTGCAGAAGCCAAATTATTCCCACTTGGTTGGCAGTAAATCTGCACCCACTAATAGAACCAAAAATTTAGGCCAGTAAAAATCCAAGAATTCTTATTAAATATTTAAAATATTAAGACATTTGAAATAAACATGAAAACATTAAAAGTACTAAAAACAAATACTAAAATATTAAAGCATTGAAAACAAATATTTGAATTTACTATGATCTTGGTTTAATTAGCTATGACACTTATGTAACTCTAAAACAGCCTCAGGTGCTAGAACAGGCTCAGTTACACAAACATCTGAAAGTCATCATACTCAAAATGAAACCAGAAGTCACCCCTTCAAGCTCCACCCCATTCTGTCCCTCCAATATTCCTTGAATCAGGGCTATACAAGGTAGATAGATGGCTGACATGGTGCTACACCTGCTCTTTCCTTCAATGCCCTTATCTAGTAAGTATGTCAATGGAATTTCCAGGCAGTCAACAGTGAATTTACTACTTTGCACTGCCATTTCCATTAATTCAATTGTTAAATGGCTATAACAACTTTTATCTACACTATTCTGATAGCCACTTAGTTGGTTCATTTCATTTCAACAAATCTTTACTTGGTGCCTACTCAGCACACTATACCAAAAGCCATAGTTGTCAAGACGAATTAAAAGCAGTACCTGCTTTAAGGTGAATTCTTTCTGAGTAAACTAGACTCATAAATAAAGCATCATCAGCATTTGTATATGAGTTTGTATGGTTGATGCATAAGTTTGTAGCGTTTTTCACTTGCCCATGTAATGCAAATGTTGTGCGATGGCTGACTGGTCAGTTAATCATATTTGTCAATTCTCAGGTTGACTGACATGGATCATCATGGATTAAATCATTTAAATGGTCTTCGTCAAAGTCTGGTGGTCTTCCTGAATGTGAAGAATCACTGAGGTCCAAGTGGCCCTCTTTGAAATGACAGAATCATTTTTTTGCTGTGCTTCCCTGATGTCATTCTCCCCAAACATGGCACAAATGTTTCGAGCCATCTCCACTGCCTTGACTCCTCTGTTAAACTCAAACAGAAGAATATGTCGGAAGTGTTTGTTTTTTTTTCTACTTGACACTCCATTTTTTTTTAGCTCGCAAATAGCACTAACTTTCTTTAAATCTGCAAAATGCAAGGCATATTCATAAGCACAACATTGTCACTCTTAATGACAAATGATAAAAACCTCCCAACACCATGGTGCTACATGCCAAAACTGACGCTATTAACTTATGCATCAACCTTATAAAAACAGTTTTTCCAGAAACAATGTGAGTTGTTCAAATTTAATTAATTTCCAAATATCTAGTTTTTCCGCCCTCCAGTTTATCATCCTGAGAGCAATGATGATAAAACGCAAATCTTATCAGGCAATTCCTTGCCTAAATTATTTTTGTATCTGGGCATTATCAACTAGTTAAAATTCAGTTTCTCCAAATGCTTTTTAAAGAAAGCAGTAGTTCTCAAAGTGTGGTTGGGACACTTGAGGAAGATCTCTGAGAACCTTTTAGTGTGTCTGCAGGGTCAGAATTATTTTCATGATAAACCTAAAATGTTACTTTCTTTTCTCAGTCTCATTCTCTCACAAGTGTACATTCAAATTTTCCAGACGCTGCATAAGGTGTGATACTGCAACAGATTGCATGAAGAAATAGATATGAGAATCCAGATGTCTTCAATTAACCCAGACAAAAAACGTGTAAAATTGTAAAACAATGCAATGTCTGTATGAAATTTGTTTCTTTTTTTTTTGAAAATATAATTATCTTTTGTAAAATATATTATCTATATTAACACGTATTGGGTTGATTAAATATTTCTCATCTTTAATTTCTAGTATGGCAAATATCAATAGATATGATTCATATAAACACAAACTCTTTGGTATTCTCAATAAGTTTTTTTTTTCTTTTTTTTTTGAGTTGGAGTCTCACTCTGTCGCCCAGACTGGAGTGCAGTGGCCGCTCCCGGCCACCGCAGCCTCGACCTGCTGGGCTCCGGCGATCCTTCCACCTCAGCCTTCCGAGTAGCCGGAATTACAGGCATGCGCTACCACGCCCGGCTGATTTTTTGATTTTATTGTAGAGATGAGATCTCACTGCCCAGGTGGGTCTCTTAATAAGTTTTAAGAGTGGAAAAGAGTCCTGAGACCAAAAATTTGGGGAACCGCTGCAATGAATCTCTTCAGTTTATGACCTGGCCTTGTCTCACACAGCTGCTTACACTTAACTCTGTGCTCCAACTATACCAATATGAATATGTTATGCTTGCTTCTTCATCCTGTCACAAATTATGTGTTAACTTCTACCTGCTTCTGGCCTTGCCTAATCTCACACAGAAGAGGGACTGAGGCAAAATGAAGTTGAGTTGGAGCATGGGTATGCAGACACAATGATCCAGAAGAAAGTTCATGTAAGTGGCTATGTGCTGCTCTGTTGTTCTCTTCAACATTATGCTCAAATATCTTTTCTGGAAGCCAATCCGAACACTCTGTCTACCCCAAAACAGTATATCTTCTGTTGCTCTGCTTTTATAGGATCCTCTGTTAATAATTCAATTAGCATCTATTTTTCTGTTTTAATTGTTTACAATGGAAATTTTTCAACAATATGGTCAATATTTTCTCTCTCTCTCTTTTGTCTCCAAATTGTCTGGAGTTTGTGAGCTTCTTAGAAATTTGAATATGTAGTTCTAAAACTCAGGAAGTACATTTCAATGTAAGTTTTGCCAACACATTATGAAATCTTCATAGAAAATTTTCTATTAATAATAATCTTAGTATGCATTTCACTTCATGATCATTACTGGCTTAGAAATCGATCTTCCCCACTGGGGTGTTATTTCCATGAAGCTAGAAAACAAGACAAGCTCATTATACAAAGGAGGTATCATAGCATTTTTAGAAATTATTGTCCTTGAATTCTGAAACACACTGGGGCAATCAGATAAATGAAATCTTTTTTTAATCTTTGATATTTTTAGTATTAGATTTCCATATTGCTGGTCTCCAAGAGTAGCTGTGGTAATGTCCTGGGATATTCAAGCGGCACTGGAAGGTATTGTCTAAAAAATATTTCCCCCACAGTCGGAGGTTCCCCTTAGATTAAGGAAAAAGCTTCTAGGAAAATTAAGCCATGTTTTAGAGGGAACTACTTTAATCTTTTAATAAAACTGCTTTTGTTTTAATAACGAGCCAAGAAGATAGTATTCTGGATCATACTGGCATTGTATGCTTCATATATAGTTATAGGCTTGGTTGAACACACTTGCTGATCACAGCAATCTGTGATTCCACTGTGACCTTTAGTCTGCTGACCCTATCACGCTTGCCCTCTTCATCTTCTCCCTCCTGTCACTAATTCCCTTTAGATATAGGTAAATTCCATGGTTTGCTATTTTAATAATTTCACTGTTAGAATCTAAGGTCCTTTTGTTCCACTCCTCAACTCTCTGTCAACTAGCAAAATAATTTGGAATTTATTTGAATCCAGATATTTGCCTATTTCATTCCTGCCCTTAAGCATTTGAAATGGTTAGAGAAAAACAAATAACAATGCTGTTTCATTTTACTTTTGTGTCATGAAACCACAGTGGAGCATCTCTGCTTCCAGGCAACAGATCTTCACTTCCCTACTGGACACATTCTTTCATTCTCTGAGTGGGCTGTTTTAAATCTTCTGCCTCAATGTTCTGCACAGTCTTAATCCTCTTCATTCATAGCTTCATTCCCTGCTTCTTTATACACTTCAGGAATGGAAGCAATTAGAAAAGAATATTCACATTCTTTCACCACCAAATCTAACACGCTGCCTGCTTCTGTGCCAAATAGTTGTCTCTCCTCCTGTTACAACTAATCCACCTGTGCATTAAAGCCTATACTCTCCCCCATTTAAGACTTTCTCCCTGAAACTACTCCTATATCCCTGAATTACAACTCTCCCCTCACTACTAAATCATTGTCATTAATACATAATATCCTGTGATAACCCTGATTTTAAAAAATTTCTTGCCCCTATTTCCCTTTTCTATTACTCTAGTTCTCTTCTCTTTACAGTAAAATTCCTTATAAGAGCTGTCTCTGCTCACTGTTTTAACTTCCTCCCTCTCCTTTCTCTCCCCAAACTTTCCTGGCCAAACGTTTGTTCTCCTAAGTCCTAAAAAAGAGTTCCAGTAAGCCACTGGCTACCTTCCTGCTACCAAATGCAATGACCTCAAGGCATGAACTTAAATTCTCAGTGATATCTGGCGTAGTTGATCACTCCCTTTTTTGTAAAACAGTTTCTACGCTTTCTTCATGTTCTCATGTTTTTCTCCTACATAACTGGCTGCTCCTTCAGCTCCATATGGTTGTTTTCTCTTTTACTTCCTAAAATAAATGTTGGAGTTTTCCAGTACCCAGTCCTCAGATCTTTAGTTTTCTTGCTGTATATTCATTCCCTAGGTGATCTCCTTTATTCCTACTGCTAATTACATCTAAATTTATATCTATATTTATAATCTTTCCTGTAAGCTCCAGGCATGTATATCCAGTTGCAAACTCAATGCTTCCATTTTATTAGTGTTTAGTGGACTTTTTTACACTTGATATAAATAAAAAAATTCTTGTTTCTCTATCCGTATCCCTAACCTTTATTTTAGTAAATGGCACAACCATTAACACTTTATTCCTGCTAAATACTTAGGAGTCATCATTGATTTTTATCTGACCCCAGAGGCTGTATAGCTTACATTTGTTCATTCAGATTCCTTCTTCTTCTTTCTTTATAGGATTCAGTGGGAAGTACCAGCAGGAGAGCAAAGGGAGGAAAATGAATTTGGGGAATTTATTTCCCTGGCTCTCTCCCTAAGGGTTCACAAAGGCACGACTAATGTCAAGTCAAATCCTCCACACCCCCCTTTCTGTCTCAGGTCTTTCATAATTGCTCTTTCTTCTGCATGTCTTTTGGTTTAGGGGTATAATGTCTTGTTCATAATAGCAGTGAGGTCTCGATCTTTCCCTTGTGATTTCACCTGCTTTCTACCTTTGTAAAAGCCCACCTGTTGAACTGTTTCAAATTATTCAACAGGTGTGTTTCTTGCCAGTAGCCTGACTCACCTTACGCTCACTTTTAACTTATCATCAAATGCTGTCTTTTCCACTTTCAAAATATATTCCAAACCTAACTAATTTTCACCATCTGCATCATTCCAACCCTAGTTAAGCCACTTTAATTCCTCACCTGGATTAGAGCAATAGTTTCGTATTTTTGCTCTCTCTTCTCATCACCTGCTAATCTCCACATAGTAGCCAGGGTCGTCATTTTAAAAAGTAAATCACATAATGCATTCTCCTGCTCACTAGCTTCCAGTGGTTTTCCAGCACACTTAGAATAGTGAAGGCAGCACCACTTTTATTCACCACTTTACTATAAGTACCTAGAACAGTACATGGCACATAGAAGCCCTAAATAATTATGTGGTGAATGAATGGTAAGGGAAATGTGTCAAATGAATCAATGACATGAAAAGCTAAACTTAAAGAAAACTTAAATTAAAAGCTAATTTGTAGTCAAAGTTTGCTTAATAAGCAAAGTTTAAAAAGCAAATTGATAACATAGCATTGGGTGAGGTGAGTGGATTGCCTGAGCCTGCGGGTTCGAGACCCGCCTGGGCAACTTGGCGAGACCTCATTTCTACGATAAATCAAAAATTAGCTGGGCATGGTAGTGTGCGCCTGTTGTTCCAGCTACTTGGAAGACTGAGGTGGAAGGATCGCCGAAGTCCAGCAGGTCAAGACTGCGGTGGCCGGGAGCGGCCACTGCACTCCAGTCTGGGTGACAGAGTGAGACTCCGACTCAAAAAAAAAAAAAAATATATATATATATATATATATATAAACCTTCATAAAAATGAAATTATTGACTATCCCTCTGTCACTCTTATTTTCACTCATCATCATATTTTTAAGATTCCTCAATGTTCATATATTCAATTTTAATTTATTCATCCTCACTTCTGTACATTATATAAATATATGCTAATTTATTTACCCATGTTTTTCTTTATGGACTTTTAGGTGGCTTTCAGTTTACTGTGCTATTGTTCACAGGTTGCTATGAATATTGTTTTATGTATCTTTTTGTTTTTATTGGACTTGCAATCATCCTCTCTCTTTAGAAGATTGCATACTTCTATGTTTAATCAATTTTGCTTTTATCTTGCAATTACTCTGAGGGAAACTTTGTTTTCCTCATTCCGGTATTCTTAGTCAGCAGTTGACTGTAGTCCTTCGAAAATATACTGACATCACCTTAGATAATTCATTCAGAGAAGCTCTTAAGTTAACACAGGAATGCCAATTAACTGTCTTTGTAGAGCTGTTTTATTTTTCTAAAAGGCCCTATAGAAGCCTCTGACATATTTTGCGAGATATATAAAATAGTTTCATGATTCTATAACATCACAGCTTTTTTTTCCATAAAATTGTGTTGGTGTTCCTTAAGTATCTTAAATTGAATTAGTTACAAATAAAGATACAGAATAAGAAAAAATGTACTCCTATCTCAAATTGTTGAAGCAATTACTCATTTCAATGTCTACTTTCAATCGACCAGTTGAATTCAGCCTTGATTACATTAAAGGACTAATCTCCTCTTCTAACTAAAGGAGTTTGTCAAATTTAACACATAAAAATACAGGACACCAAGTTATATTTGAATTACAGATAAATAATGAATAAAATTTTAGTGGAATTACGTTTAATATAATATTTGATATCTACTCAAATATAAAAAAATATTTATCTGAAATGCAATTCACTAGGCATACTATATTTTCTCTGGCAGTCCTATATCATCTCTACCAGTTAGAGCTCTCAAGGTTTCTCTCAAGTTATTCAATTTGCTTAAGATATTTCTTGTATGTCAAGAAGTCACTAGCTGTAAGAACTTAGCTAATCTTTCATTACTCTTGCCTATATCTTCATTTCATACTGTACATTATCTTCAAGCAAAGCACTGAGAGGTTTCTGAAAACTATTTTGCCTAAGGAGATCACTTGTGCTGATGGTTCTTTAATAAGAACATTTTTCAAAGTGCAATAAGTTTCAATTTTTAAAAAACAAGCATGTACAGTGGCTCACAGTGTAAGTAAGATTGTTGTGACAGCAGGGCTTTGGGCCTGGAAAACGCATTGCCATCTCTGGATTCTGGAAAAATGAGATGAAGTCTTCTGAACCTCTCCTGCTTCTGTATTTACTACATCTGGCAATCAGGTATTCTACTGCCCCCTTTAACCTACCATGTTGGCGTCTTCTAGCCGCTAATGTACTACCTTCTCCTCTGGTTCATCATTGTCAGGGCAAGGTTGGTTTTTAGCATTCCAAACCACCAAGAGATCAGTAGAGATGGCACACCAGACTTGGGAATGAAAGCCAGCCCAGCAGCCTAGAGGAGAGATCTGGAGTGGTGGTGGAGAAGGCGGCATGCTCAGACATTGAAATGGAAGCTCCAGAACTGAGTTTGAGTTTGGTTAGGGATGGTGGTGGTACCAGTGATGGTGGATTTTCTGATCATGCCAACACAGAAATTCAAGGCTTAGACCCAGAAAGTTAAGTGAAGACATTGATGTTGACATTGTGGGGACTTTGACCATTTATTAAAAAAATAGTGAAAGCCAATGCCATTACCACTTAGAATAACAGGAGAAGAAAGTGAGGAGGAGGAGAAGGAGGAAGAAGAGTATAAGAAGGAAGAAGAGGAGGAAGAAGAACATCCCCAGATATGTGTACAGGGCAGTGTGGCTAACTATGATCAGTTTTTATCAGATGAGGATCAGGCCCTGGAGGACGGGGTGTCTTCAGAGACATCTTTCCTGCTTTTATATGAGGCCTATGGGGCTAGACTCTTTGTTGCCATATGGTCTTGAACACCATGTTAGTTGTGTCAATACTGTGCACTTTAACCAGCGTGGCACCTGGCTGACCAGTAGCAGTGATGACCTGAAGGTGATAGTGTGGGACTGGGTGTGGAAGCAGCTAGTACTGAACTTTGAAAGTGGCCACACACAAAAAAATGTCTCTTAGGCTAAGTTCCTTCATAACTGTGGTGATTCCACCTTCACATATGTGTCTGTGATGGGCAAGTATGCATAGCAGAACTATCTGTTGTACCATACTGCAAGAATATTAAGTGTGTGACTCAGCACAGGGAGCCACCCACAGTTGTCTCTGGACCCAGGCTCCGCTTTTAAGTTACTAACTTCAGGTGAAGATGCAGTTGTCTCCAGCATTGACTTCAGATGAGACCAGCTGGCCTCAAAAGTGGTGATAACAAAAGAGAAGAAGCAAGTCAGACTGTATACACTCTATGTGAATCCTGTTAATAACTGCCAATTAGCAATGGGTGGATGAGATCAGTTTATAAGGACTTATGACCAGAGGAAAATTGATGAGAATGAGAACAATGGAGTACGCAAAAATTTTTGTCTTCATCACCTGGTCAACTGTGATTCCAAAGCAATTATCACACACATTGTATACAGCTATGATGGTACAGAGCTCCTGGCCAGCTACAATGGTGAAGATATTTCCCTCTTTGACTAGTCTCACAGTGATGGTGCTCAATATGTGAAGAGTTATAAGGGGCATAGAAATAATGCCACAGTCAAAGATGTCAATTTCTATGGACCCAGAAGTGAGTTTCTAGTGAATGTTAGTGATTGTAGGCATATCTTCCTCTGGGAGAAATCATCATGCCAGCTCATTCAGTTCATGGAAGAGTACAAAGCAGGTACAGCAAACTGTGTGGAGCCCTATCCTCACCTACATGTGATGTCAACCAGTGGTCTACACCATGATGCCAAGATCTGGGAATCCACAGCTAAAGCTTCCACTGAGCTTACCAGGTTAAATAATGTGACGAAGAATAAAAATATAGAGTGAGAAGAAGATAGCTTGCACCATACTGACCTGTTTGATAGCCACATGCTTTGGTTCTTCATGAATCACCTGATGCAGAGAAGATATCACAGATGCTAGAGTTGTCCTGGGATTGGGTTCATAGATGAAGACTTGGTTTAAACTCCAGCAGCTCAGATACATCTGATGTGGAGGAGAGCCAAGACCAAATGCAAAGCATGTCATCCTGAAGGCCTCATACACATTCCAGCTAGATGTCACATTAGTACACTGGACTTTAACATTCAGCTTGACTTATTTAGATTTGTTAGTAGCTTAATAGATTTGTCTCTTGTCTTCTATTTTTTTTTTTTTTTACAAAAAATACTAAAGGCCATCTCTTCCATTTCTTTCCTCTCTGCTTTCCTTCCTTCTGCACATTCTTTTTCTCTCATTTCTCTCCTCTGACGTGATTTTTTTACTCCTCTTTCATTATTCCTTGCTCTTATATGAATGAATAAGCAATTTGTTTATGCCTTTTTCCCTTGGATCTTTATGTTGACCTCTAAAGTTCCTTAATTTTGTTGAAGAAAAAATCAATAGCCTTATTAGATCTATCTTCTCATTTCTGACATTCTGAAGACAATTAACTTTTTACATTTTTTCATCTTTAGCGATTTATCCTGAAGATCAAGTTTTTCAGTTGGCCTGAAAATTTCAGAAATGTGTTTGTTCTTTAGAAGTAAAGTAAGAAAAGGCATGGTTTTGTTCCTTGAATACTGACACTTAGCCATAACATATATTCACAAATGTGTGCACACTTTCAGAAAAGGAAAAGAGGGGAAATGACAAGTAGATAAATTACTAATTAGAGAATTCATCATCTTAGAACAAATAAGTTGAGGTTATTTACATTTTCTGAATCCATATGTTAATAATATTGATTTGAGTACACTGAAGTGTAACTAAACTAAATTTAATCACATGACATTTATTGTTTACTCTGCACTTTGAATTTTCTTGAAGTTTTATGGTTGAGAATTCCCTAGGATTACCTTCCAGGAAATCCTGCTGGGAAAACCATCCCTTATATCAGTTAGGAATATAAGAATCCTTCATATTTGAATATATGTATTTCAATTAACTTTTAAGAATAACTTAATGTTGCAACAAAATTGTTCATACTTATAGATAACCATCTGATATAATTGGAAGAAAAATCTTATTAAACATACATGCTTTATTTAAAATTCTCTCAACTGTATAAAAGTGCTTAAATTGCTTTAAAATTATTTTAAGCCTCATGTAATGTAAATTTTGGGCACTAGATGTTCAATTACTGTTCAACAATAAAATTCATTTTTGTTTTAAACATGTTATTTCTGTAAGTGAATTCAGAAGATCACCTTTCCCCAGCATCCATGAACCATAAAAATTCTTCCTTACAGACTTTTGTTAAGAAAGAAAGAAAGATGTAATGAAACACCCTATGTCTTAACAATGGTTTTCCTTTCATAATACTCCTTAAAATGGTTATTATCTCTGGCCCCTTGGGAGCAAGTAGAGAAATTTGCATAGTGAGATTAGAATTTGGAATGGAAGATAACTTGACTAAAGTTCCTGCTCACTGAGATTCAAAGTTAGGGGCAGCTGCCTCGGGATCTGGGGATCTCAAGAAGCCCCTACTAAGGTCTGCTGTCAAGAAAGGACCTTAACAGTTCTAAAAGAAAACTAACAGGGCATAAGAAGAGAGTTATAAACTAGAATCTCAAGTTTGGGACACCCGGTATAACTTCATGGGATGCATACCAGCAACAACATTAACAAAACATTTTTAAAAAATCATATGGGATTTCAAGTGACACTGGGTGTCAGTGGAAACAATAGCAAAAGCAGATTAATTATGCAGTTCTTTTTCCACCTGCTGTTTGGAAGCAGATCTGCCTCTGTGGGGGATTTACACTCTGCCCACTTAGTTAAACTGAAACTTTGTTCAAAGTTCCCTGCATGGTTCTGAGATTGCTTGTGCCACAAGAGGCATTTGGCAAAAGATTTGGAAGGCAAAAATAAAGTAGTAGCCATATTTTTTTATGCTCAGAAAGAAAGAACCAGGGCACCAGGTGCTGTTGCGTCTCATAAATATTTTTGTTTGTGTGCTGGCTTACCTTGTTGGTGTGGAGTAGCAGCTGGGCCCACAACTGCTCCAGCTGTCCCTCAAATCATCCTTCAGCTTTACCAGCTCCAGGAAAAAGAGTGCCTACTTCTTTTGTAGGGTACTCATGTCATCGATGCTGGAGGTTCAGAAGCAGTGAAAGATTAATATAGGTTCAAGTCAGTCTTCGTGAGTGCCAGATAACTCAGGGATTCCCATTTATCCGAGCTTCTCCCATTTCCCATCCATCTCTCCTTCCTGACTACCCTGCGGACTTCAGGTTCCAGCACCTGAAGCAAAGACAAAACCCTTATGAAGAATGCTTAACCAGATCCCACAATTAAATGAGTCCTAAACCCTCATGTTTCCTGCTATGCTCATATCACCCACAGTGTTTCTGGTTCTCTGATTGAACCCTGAATGATGCAACCTCCCTTCCACATGCTTTGGACAGAGTAAGTCTCCAGGTTATTTGCCATTTGGAGAAATTAAAGGTCCCCAAAGGGAGAAGTCAAATTATATATGTATATATGTGATATATATGTGTAAATATATGTATGTGTATGCATATATATGCACGCACACATATGCTGTATACACACACAGCTTAATTAAATAGAAAAAAATTGTGATTTTAGGTGAAAACCAAGCTGGTGAAGCACAGGCATCCTTTGTTTTACTGCACTTCACTTTACTATACTTTGCAGACACCGTTTTTTGTTTTTTGTTTTTTTTTTACAAATTGAATGTTTGTGGCAACCCTGCAAGGAACAAGTCTATTGGCACCATTTTTCCAAACATGTGTGCTCACTTCATATCTCTGTGTCACATTTTGATAATTCTTATAATATGTCAAACTTTATCAGTATCATTATTATTATATTTGTTACGGTGATTTGTGATCAGTCATCTTTGTGTTACTATTGTAATTATTTTAGAGCACCAGAAACCACACATGGATAAGATAGCGAACTCAATTGATCAGTGTTTTGTAACACACAAAACTACTCCATCAACCAACCGTTTCTACATCTCTCTCCCTCTCCTCTGGTCTCCTAATTCCCTAAGACACAACAATATTGGAATTAGGCCAGTCAATAGCCCGGCGATGGTCTCTGAATCTTCAACTGAAGGGTCTCGTATCTCTCATTTTAAGTCAAAAGCTAGAAATGATTAAGTTTAGTGAGAAAGACACATCAAAAGCAGAGAGAGGCAGAAACCTAGGCCTCTTGTCCTAAACTGTTAGCCAAGTTGTAAACGCAAAAGCCAAAAAAGTTCTAGAGGGAAATTAAAAGTACTACTTCAGTGAACACATAAATAATAGGAAAGTAAAACATTCTTATTGCTGAAATGGAGAAAGTTTAAGTGGTCTGGATAGAAGATCAAATCAGCCACAGCATTCCTTTAAACCAAAGCCTATTCCAGTGCGAGGCCCTACTCTCTTCAATTCTATAAAGACTGAGAGGGTTGAGGAAACTGCAGAAAAAAATTCTGAAGCTCGCAGAGGTCGGTTCATGAAGTATAAGAAGCCATGTCTATAACATAAAATACAGGGTGAAGCAGCAAGTGCTGATTTAGAAAGTGCAGCAAGTTATCCAGAAGATCTAGCTAAAATCATTGATAGAGGTGGCTACACTAAATGCCAGATTATCAGTGTAGATGCAATAGCCTTCTATTTTGTAGATGCCATCTAAGACTTTCATAACTAGAGAGAGGTCAGTGCCTGGCTTCCAAGTTTCAAATGGCAGGCTAACTCTCTTGTTAGCTGCTTATGCAGCTGCTGACTTTAAGTTAAAGCCAGTGCTCACTTACCATTCCAATAATACTAGGGCCCTTAATAATTATCCTTGATCTACTCTGCCTGTGCCCTATAAAGTGAACAGCAAACTTGGAGGACAGAACATCTGTTTACAGCATAGTTTACTAAATATTTTAAACCCACAGTTGAGACCTACTACTTAGAAAAAAAGATTATTTTTTCAAAATATTACTGTTTATTGACAATGCTCCCAAGAGCTCTGGTGGAGTTGTACAAAAAGATTCCTTCTTTTTCAGGTCTGCTAACAATATCCATTCTGCAGCCCATGGAGCAAGGATTAATTTTTGCTTTCAAGTCTTATTGTTTAAGAAATACATTTTGTAAGGATTTCACTGTCAAGAAAGTGATTCCTCTGATGGATCTGGGCAAAGAAAATTGAAATAATTTTGGAAAGGATTCACTATTTTAGATGCTATTAAAAACATCTGTGATTCATGGGAGAGGTCAAATTATCAACACTAATAGCAGCTTGGAAGAAGTTGGCTACAACTTGAATGACTGAATCTGAAGGAATCAAGACTTCAGTGAAGACAGTCAATGCAGATGTGGTGTAAATAGCAACAGAATTAGAATTAGACATGGGGACTGTATCTATGACTGAATTGTCAAAATCTTATCATAATAGATGGAGAGTTAGTTTTTATGGTTGAGCAAATAAAGTGCTTTCTTGAGAATGAATATAGTTTTGGTGCGATGCTATGAACATCGTTGAAATGTCAACAAAGGATTTAGAATATTCCATAAACTTAGTTGAGAAAGCAGTGACAGAGTTTGAGAAGATTGATTCCAATTTTGAAAAAAGTTCTGCTGTGGGTACAATGCTATCAAGCAGAGTCACATTTTTTGAAAGAGCAATCTTTTGTGAAAGAATCAATTGCTGTAGCAAATATCACTGTTGTATTATGTTAAGAAATTGCCACAGCCATCCCAATCTTCAGCAGCCACCACCTTGAGCAGTCATCAGTCAACAGGGCAAGACTCTCCTCCAGCAAAAAGATCATGACTTGGCGAGAGCTCAGATGATCATTAATATTTTTAAGCAATAAAGTATTTTAAATTAAGGCATGCACATTGCTTTTAAAGACATAATGCTATTGAACACTTAACAGACTATACAGTATAGTGTAAACAAATCTTTTATATACACTGGGAAACCAAAAAATTCATATGACTTGCCTTATTCTAATATTTGTTTTATTGCAGTGGTCTAGAACTGAACTTGCAATATCTCTGATATATGACTGTAGGTCCTGGAAAATTAAGTAATTGTTGCAGTTTTAATTTATTCATATATTGGTTCTATTAGCACATAGAAGAAAGCAATAGAGTATAACGACCCATCTGCCATGAGATACTGGGCAAAACTAGCAATACTATCAGTTCAATAAGCAAGTGAAACTGCACCTCTAGTTTTGATTTTCAACACCAATTGCATTGATATCTATAGGAGAGTTCTGTGTAGGCCATCATGACCTTTATGGAATATTTTAATTGTCTTCTACTGATGCATAGAATTTAACTACATAAAGAGGCAGGTGTCAAGCTATACTTTTAAAATGAAATCTTCTGGTGGTCATTTCTTAAAAGGACAGGTTTAGAAAAGAATAGAGATGGAAAAAAATAAAACAAAGTATGACTGCTAAATAGTAGGCCAAAAAAATTTTGGAGAGCTCTGATAGTCCAAAATGACCTTCAGCAGTTCTCATTCTACCTCATTGTAAGCCAAAAGCATAACGCAATAAATTCACAATAGACTGGATCTTAGCCATCCACAATAGACTGGATCTTAGCCATCCACAATAGACTGGATCTTAGCCATACTGCTTTAGTCTCAAGTGTAAAATGAGAGGCTTGGATTTTTCAAATTTAGATCTAATGTTCTTATGCAGCACTTAATGTATATTTCTTTGCTTAATAGTGAGAGTTCATAGTTGTACGTAAGACAGTCTAGGTCCACAAGGAGTCTAATGTTTAGTCATTTTCTGGGAGAGAACTTGGGGCTTTTGGGAAGTTTTCTTTTTTTTCTTAAAGTTGGAAAATATTTTATTTTTTATTTCAATAGCTTTAGGGGTACAAATGAGTTTTGGTTACATAAATGCATTGTATAGGGGTGAAGAAGTCAACCCCAACCTGTGCACATTGTACTTAATAGGTGATTTTTCATCCCTCCATCCCTAGCCCCCCTTCTGAGTCTCCAATGTCCATTATGCCATTCTACACCCTTGCAGTTTCTTAGTTTAGCTCCCACTTATAAGTGAGAACATGCAGTGTTTGGTTTTCTGTTCCTGTGTCATTTAGGTTGGGAAGTTTTCATTGGAAGAATGGTAAGGTTTCTATCCTGCTACTTCATTCAAAGTGTAATGTCTACTACTCCATTCAAGCTTTAGTAATCTCTATATATCTAACTCTGTTGTGTAAGCAACCATGGAAATTAAAGACACATATACTGTCAAGAGTATTTTCAAGTGTAATTTATCACTTGTTCTTCGTAAAAATGGTATTAATTAAGAGGGAAATTAAATTTAGTAAAGTTAAATATACTCTCTAAAAGTATTCACCTAAGAAGGTGCAGAATAGGGGCTAAAATTAATCTAACAAATAGCGGTACACAACATCATTTTTTTGGTGCATGATAATTTGATTTAGTTGATAATAGAAATTGAGACCCCAGTATCTCAGATTTGCTCGTATTTTAAGAGGCTTTCTGTCTATTAAAATGGTTATAATTTCACCTTGGACTCTTCTGCCAGTGGTCTGAGAAAGCAAAATGGCAATCTTATTAACAACTCACTTAAAATTGAATTGTAGGTCTTAGAAAAGACCAAAACAAAACAATAATGAACAAGAAAACCTCCAAAAAAAGAAAAAAAAAAAAGAAATGGAATAAGAATAATACTTCTAGTCTTAGCTATACATTAAACTGGATGACATTAGTTGAAAAGGTTGTTACTTATAAGTCTCTCTATAGAATCAAATTCAAATCACAGTTAAGTTTGGGTGATTGGTTCTTTTTATTACTCTGCTAAAATATGTAATAGCCCAAATATTCCAGTTTCTATTTTCCTTAGCTGACAGTTATGACCAACACTGTGAGGAACTGAAATTTATGATAGGTAACCTTTAAAATCTTGCATCATGTAGAGGAGCTCCTCTTTTCAACAATGAGGATTACTCCTTAAGTAAGAGACAAAATTTGGGTCTAGGTATTACCCTGTTGCGACTAGTATCTGGTAATTAATAGTCACAACTATAAGTATATGTTAAAATCTTGCAATTATGAATTCTTGGTAAGGGTATTTGCAAAACTTTTAACTGTTTTTGGAAACATGAAGAAAATGACCTTATCATCACATATAACCAAGTTTTGTTTGTTTGTTTGTTTGTTTGTATGTTTTGAGTTAGAGTCTCATTCTGTCTCCCAGGCTGGAGGGCAGTGGCATGCTTCTGGCCACCGCAGCCTCAATCTCTTGGACTCAGAGGATCCTTCTGCCTCAGCCTCAGTCTTCCAAGTAGCTGGAACTACAGGCCTGCGACATCATGCCTGGCTAATTTACTGATTTTTTGTAGAGATGAGGTCTTGTCAAGTTGTCCAGACTGGTTTCGCACTTGTGGGCTCAGGCAATCCTATCACCTTGGTCTCCCAAAGTGCTGGGATTATAGGCGTGAGCCACTGTGCCTGGCCTATAGTCAAGTTTTTAGAAGAAAAAAACACTTTGTTCTAAGTGCTTTTTCATAGTAGTCCCCACTCAAAAATATTCTCTGTAAAATTTTAGGATGATGGAAATGATCTGTACAATACTGAAGTGATGGACGTATGACTCAATGCATTTGTCAAAACTCATAGACTTGTACATCAAAAGAGGAAATTTTAATGTATGTAAACTAAACAAATTCAACCAGGATGCCACAGGAATCCCAAGATGGAATACAGACTATGACAAATAAATTTGTTTCTATTACAAATGTGAAACATAACCTCACTGAAGCAGGTGGGAGGAAAAAGAAGCTGGTATACATAATTTTGTCAAATGGTGTTTTGAAGGGCAACTGTAAAGCTAAAGACAAAGTTAATTGTACATGAAAACTGCAGTCTAGCTGCTAAATTTATTTCTCACTGGAGTTCAAGTTACTAATTCTTAACCTGCTTTACATGTATGTCTGTGATTGAATAAGTAAATAAATGGAAGATGGATGATGAGAAACAGGTCTCTCACTGTCAAAGAGGCAAATTGTAGATACTGGATTAGAGTTAGAGAACTCATGATTAGCTTAAATATACACAGATGAATATATGCAGAAATTATATAAATATGTATATACTTGGGTTTCTATATATATACATATATAAAACCTAATATATATATATATATATATAATTGCTTTCTTCACTGAGAAGTCCTGGGAACAGGGATACCTCAGTAGCAATGAGCACACCCAACACCCAGATCTTGATTTTGAATGCCATTCTCCAATAAAAGAAAATAGCAATCTGTGGAGAAGAGGCTTATTTTAGGGATGGGGTAGGAAATATACAAGATGAATTTAGAACATCTTATAGTGCCAGATAGCAAGAATGTTCTCATAAAACAAAAGGATGAGAATGTATCAAAGGGATATGCAAACCAACTGAAAAAGTCCCCAGAGCCAAAGCTAAAATACTTTGACCCTAAAAATAAACAATGTGGCATTAAATTACAGCCCAAAGTAAAAAATAAACATTTAGTTGTCCATAATGGAACAAACAAACAGGGGGAAAAAGACAAATCTCCCTAGGAAATAATTCAAATAACAGCAAATACTTCCTTCTTCAGGGAGTGCAGTTTGATACCCCTCCCCTTTTGAGTGTGGGCTGTATTTAGTGTTCTGCATCTAAAGAACAGAATATAAAAAGAGGAAAATGTTGTCACATTATAGAAGAGAAATGTAACATACACGACTTAACCAAGTGATAGGGGTTAATATCACTAGTGATTAGTCACATTGATATAATATGCTTCAAATATGATACAATTATAATTTGTTTATTCTATGATTATTCCAATATTTCCACTCTAACCATGAGGAAAATATCAGACAAGCCCAAATTAAGAAATATTCTACAAAATACCTGGTCAGTACTATTCAAAACTTTCAAGGTCATGGGAAACAAGCAGACTGAAAAACTATTATAGACCAGAGCAGTCTAAGGAGACATGATAGCTTAATGCAGTGTGTTATCCTAGATGGGATCCTGGAAAAGAAAAAGGGCAAATTTTGTAAAATCTGAATAAAGACTGGAGTTTAGTTAATAGTAATAAACCAGTGTTGGTTTCTTAGTTTTAAGAAATATACCAAAGTAACATAAGTAGACATTCAAGAAAATTGGGTGAGGGGTATGTGGGAACTATTCTCTTTGAAACTTTTCTATAAATGTAAATTTGAAGATAATAAAAATATTAAATGTCAAAAGCATTCATAGGAAACCTCCCTAACTATAGTAGTCATAATAATTCTGGTAATGTTTATCATATGTGTAGAAATACTTTAGTTCTCTTTGTTTTTGAACCCTCTACTTTGTAATTCATGCTGAGTAATTTTAATTATGTGTGACCTTTTGAAAATGTTATTTCTTATATCACTCTCTCACTATTTTGTTCAATAATGTGCTTCTGGTAAGTTGCTTCTAATAAAAGTCCAATAAAAACTGTAAATTGAAATAAAGCTGAACATTTTAAAGGACAACATTTAGTAAATTCCTAAAAGAAAGAAATTTTCTTAAAGAGAGACATATCACCAAATGGTATTGCAAAGTATTTTGTATTTAAGAACTGCATTAATATATTCATACTTAACTGCTTTTTTAAAAAACCACTGATAATTTAACTCAGAACTTATCTTTCTTTGTAGTGTGTGAAATTTTATCAACATTTTAGAATAGAGGTAAAGAGGCAGCCAGATTTGAGTTGGTTGAAGGACATATAAGAGGAGAGGAAATAAAAATGGTGAGTATAGACAAATCTTTCAAGAAGTTTTGCTATACAAAAGAAAAAGAAAATGGAGTGATAGTTGGAACAAGATGGAGAATTAAGGATGTGTTATTGCATCCTTTTTGAAAGTGAAAAATATTTCTAAAAATTATGTTGACAGTAAACATCTAAGTATGAGGGAGGAATTAATGATGTAGGAGAGAGTGGAAAACTCTAGCATTCAAGCTCTTGAGAAGGAGGTGAGATCTAGAAACTAGTGGAAGAATGGTCTTTCCTAGGATCAGGCCAGACTATGTGAATTCAAAGACAAGTAAGTTGACAGGTTTGGTGGTGAGAAAAATGGGTATCGGGAGACTGATGTTATTGCTTGTACTTTCTGTCCAGTAAAATATGAGCTAAGGCCATCAGTTTAGACTCCCAGGAAAATGACATTTTGCAGTTTTGAAAAAAATTAAATCAGCTGTGCATAGCAGCTCAGGCCTATAATCCCAGCACTTTGGGAGGCTGAGGTGGGAGGATTGCTTGAGTCCAGGAGTACCAGACCAGCCTGGGCAACATAGTGAGACCTTGTCTCTACAAAGAAATGAAAAACAGCTGGACGTCCTGGTGTGTGCCTGTAGTCCCACCTACTCAAGAGACTGAGACAGAATGATTGTTTGAGCCCAGGAGATCAAGGCTGCAAAGAGCCGTGATTGTACCACTGTACTCCAGCCTGGGTAACAGAATGAGTCTCAGACCTGAGGGGAAAAAAAAAAGAAAAGAAAAAGAAAGAGTAGAGACAAGTACACCTAATTTTCTCAGAAAGTGGAAAAATGAACTTCCTAAGGAAATGTAATCTTTTCAAGGAATTTAGTGTTTTTAAAATAAAATTGTAACTAAAAGAATTTGCCTTGGCCATCACCTAATGACATTTTATTTGAAATACAAATGTACCTTGGAAATGGATTAAAAACAAAAGATATGCATGGAAATCTCACTTCTCTGGGGACAGAGGAGGTACCTCTATCTGACTTAGAAAATAGACATTATCTGACATCCTTGTACAGTATCAAGTTAGCTTCATTTAGAATTCAATATGGAAATGGAACTTCCCACCAAAATGCTTATAGAGTCTTCTGCTGATAATGCATACACATGTACCTAGAGACAACACTCAAAATTCCATTGATACACAAACCTAAGCCCTTCCTAGAGTCATCAGGAAAGAAGGCTTCTACAGAGTACCATAGTAGATAACATGACTCTAGTACTCTATTAGAAACACAGATTAACGTTGACGCCCAGGTATACTGGACAGAAACCTGAGAAATCTCTACAATGAATATCAAATGACTTGGCATATTCCAAAATAATCCAGAATGATATATGCATCAGTAAAAAGATCAGTGGAACAGTTCCCTACATTTTTAAGTGAGTACAGATGTATTTTAAATGACGAGTGGTGTCTAATAGGATCATCATTAAAGGATGAAATTGTTCACTGAAATCAAAAGCCATGTCAGGACAATTACTATGTTAGAGCCAGTTGAAGAGCAAAGACAATAACGCAATTGTTCTTAAGTTTTAGTGTAGTAATTACATGTGAGTTCTCTGTAAATGGTCACTTTGTTAAACTTTCATATTAGTTCTATTCATGTATTAACTATGTGATCTCAGATTGTTTATGTGTTCTATCATATCATCAGCAGTTAAACTTTCATTTATCCTTTTGAACTATTTATACATCTTACTTTGCCTTCATTGCTTCTTGCACTTGCTGGGATTTCATGAACAATGTTGAATGGTAATGGTATTCGCATCCTTGTTTGTTCTTAACGTTAATGAGAATGCAACTAATCTATAGTCATTGGCTTTTAAAAAATTATTGATGTATATCTGTGCTTTGTCTCTTTATTCTTGTTTTATATTTGCCAAATTTTTATATATTTTATCAGTTTTTTCACAAATTTTGATTTTACTAGTCAAGATTACTGGTTTCTGTTTTTTGTTGTTTTTCAGATAGTTTCTTTTCTATCTCATTAATTTCTGCATTTATATTTATTAATGCTTTATTTCAATTTATTTGCATTTTATGTCTTTTCATGTATTCTCCTTAATGATAAAATTTTGTTCTTTATATTTAATATTTCTTTTTCAAGTCAAATCCATGTAATATATCATTATAAAATTTCTTTCGAATGTGATTTAGGTCACATCCCATGGGTTTTAATATATAGTGTCCTCATTCTTTTCTAAATAGTATGTAATGTTACTTTTAGTATATCCTCCTTAAAGCAAAAATTAATTTAGCTAGTTATTTTATTATGATGAATAAAAAGTAATCTACATTCATGGTAAAATATCCAAAAAGTGAAGAACAGTATAAAGTATAAAGATTAATTCTTCAATTCTTCATACTTTGTTGTTGAAGATAAGCACTATCAACAACTTCTTGAACCATTTTGCAACATATACTTTAGGAATATATGGGCACATGTATCTTTTTTAGTCTTTTACTCAAAAGAGGTCTGAATTAGTCATCCATAGCTGCGTAACTTAGTAACCCAAAACTTGGTGGCTTAAAACAACAAGCTTCTTTTTAAAAATTTTATGTCCTGTGAGTCAGGACATTTAGTGCGGATTAACTAGGATCTCTAACTCTGAGTAACACATAAGGCTTCAATCAAGGTGTCAGCCAGGGCTGCAGTCATCTCAAAGCGCAAGGAAGAAGGAGCTGCTACCAAGGTCACTCATGGGTGTTGGCAGGCCTTGTACTCTCCTAGCTGATGGTTAGGAAAACAGTTCCTTATCAACTGGGCCACTCCCTTGGGCACCTGACAGCATGGTATTAGTAGCTGACTTCCCTCAGAGGAAACCGAGTAAAAGAAGGCAGAAGGTGGAAGCTATAGCCTTTTTACAACCTAATCTCTGAAGTCATCACCTCTGCCACATTCTATTCACTAGAAGTGTCACTAAACCCAATCTACATTCAAAGGCATGAATGATAGGAGGACATCATTAAGGGGTGTCTTAAGGGCTGCTTACCACAGGATCATATTATGCTTTTATCTACTTCAAAAATACCTGGAACATACTTTTAGATCATTATCTAATGCTTTTCAATCACAGCTGGAATGGTGGCAAAGCATCAGTAAACAAACAAGAAAACAAATATGTAAATAAAGTGTACTAAAAACTTGATTTAATAAATATCTAAACGTTTAGTATACATTTTCAGTGTATGTGTAAAATATACGGTTATTGGTATACCCACCTCCGGTTTCCCAATACTGGTTTCAAATCTGACTGCATAGGATAATGGACTAGCACCATCTAGCATGATCTTCCTGATGATAGAGCCAAGGGCCACAAAGAAAAATGGACAAGATAATTCTTCCCATGAAACAGAAGAGTCCAAATAGATATTCAGTAATCTGATGCATAGAATATGGGAGGAATTGCCAGTAGTTTGCTAAAAATAAATTTCCTCTTCTTTGTGAGCTCAGAGTTAAACTTTATTTCACAGCCCCCCTTCTAGTTGTGTGTAATCATGTGAAACCAGCAGTGTAAGCAGAAGGATGCATTCCATTTCCAGGTCCTACCATAAGAACTGTCTTTTCACATTCTTTTGCAGTTTTCATTAACTAAGATGAAGGTAAACAGGGATCATATATGGAATGGGCTCTTTGTAACTAAGGATTCATTACTTCACTTTGATCAGATTTTATTTTATTATTGCTGATTTATTCCTCTTGCTGAATTTTCTGTTGGATAGATTCATGGTCTTCTAACTATATCTTTTACTTTTCTTTACTTTTCTAGTATCCTTTCCATTACTTTGCTATTTTAGAATCATCTCTTAACTTAATCTTCTATGCATAAAATATTTGATTACCATGTCCTTCTTCTTCAACAGTGGTAGGTTATGGAACAGGGTAAACTAGGAAGGTAAATAATCCTATGAGAAAGGCACTACTTTCTTTTTAAATAAAATGCCTGAAATAATGAGGTGGTGAATATTTCTGCTTTCTCATTCCCTAGCTCAAGTTAAAGGATGAGGACTTCAACAAGGAGTAACCCTGATTCAATAGTCAGCTTCTACTGCACTATGTCAAATAATTACCTTATTGTTTTTTCCAGGGATTTTATCTTTTCCCTGTCAATGCCCTCCAGTCATGAAGAACTCTTGGATCCAATGTGTCTTGTGCCTTTTATTACTCTTTTATTGACTCTGTTCCATCATAATCACTTTACATCTTTTCTAGCAGAACTATAGTTTTTGGTGATTTTTGCACATCTTTTTTACTCACAGCATTTTATTAGTAACCTCTAGACCTATATTATAAAACTTCACTAGTTTGCTGTGTCATCACTGCAAATCATTTCCTCCATTAAATAAACCAACTAGTACAAAAGACAGAAGGCATTTTATCTTTCATGGAGCAACCATTCACATTTTAATCTTTTGGGATTTTTATAAGTTTCATATTAGCAACCTTATCACTTTAAATTGTAAAACTCGACATATTTCTTGACACTGCCTTCTTCTAAGTGCTCATCAGGATACTTTCAAATACCTTGATCCTTTTGTCAAAATATCCCAAGATACTAGGGAGAAGCCCAAAACAGGAATTTATTTATAAAAAATTGTGTATTTAGTCTTACATGTTTAAACTTGAGTCACTTTCACAGTACTCTCTGTTTGACACAATTCACCTATTGAGATGCTTTTTTCCCCCACTACTCAAAACAGTTTTCAAACTCATCAGTTTTGATGTTTTTTAGTGCTTCTGCCATTTTTATTGTTTCATCTCTTCCACATGGGCAAAACGTTTCCCTTTGAGAACTTTTTTCATCTGGGGAAACAAAAGAAAATGTCATTCAGGGAAAGATCAGGTGAATAGGAAGGGTAGGGCATGGGGTCATGCCCTTTTTGGTCAAAAACTGCTGAATACTCAGTGCCATGTGGGCAGGTGAGCTTGTGAATCACCCATCATGAAATGGGCAAACGCGTTGAAAGAATCTTAAAAAAAAAAAATTCTTTGAAGCCCAATGCAGCCTTTCACATCATTGCTAGCTGAGGCACTGATGTTGATGGATTCCTAGAACACTTACCTAGTGGAGGAAGCCTGGACCAAAAGAAGTCCACCCTCTAAAAGATAATTTTAGGTTTTTTTGGTCCTCCCCATATACAAATGATTTATGAACACATGATTTATGATTTTAAGCATTTTGTGAAAAACATATGTATAACTGTTTTCCTATTATTGTTTTTAAAATATATAAATATATCATTAATAAAAGAACTGAGTACCACATGTTCTCACTCATAAGTGGACCCTGAACAATAATCATAATACTATAAGAAAGGGATTGGGGAGTTCCGGTTAGATGGCGATGGCATAGGTGGAATTGTGAGATTCTCCGAATATGAATTCCCAAAAAGACTCTTACTTTTCTCCCCCCACCCCCTGCCTACCGCCAGTTGCACTGGTCCAAGGCTCGGGGACCCTTGGTCCCACACAGAGTCAGATATTGCGGGCTCTGGCTGCTGCTGCTCCACTATATGTGACTCCCGGCCACATGGGAGTCTTGGGTCTTGGCTCCCTCCTTGGCTTCATCGTCTCACCCAGCATGCAGCACCAAGCCGCCGGTCACCCAGGGAGGCTCTGGGCACCTGCCCCTCAGAGATACCGATTCCATTTCTGGCTGAAGTACCCTGTGAGCGACCCAGGGCCACTCTCACCACTCACCGCCTGCCTTTTGGAGCTTTGGAGCTCTGGAGCTCTGGGTCCACCCTGGCTGAGGCACTCAGCACGCAACCCCATGCTTGTGTAAGGGAACAGCATATCTTGAGGTGTTGATCGGAGGCTCTCAGCTCCAGAGGAGGGAATTCCTGACACCCTCCTCCACCCCAGCCCACTGGTGGCACCCTGAATCCAGTGCCCAGCTGTGCAGCTGATCCCCCGTGCCTCCCACGCCACCAGAGTCCATCATAGTGGATCGACCAGGGACCCAGATGAGCAGAGAGAAAGTATCCACGAAAGAGAAACTGCCACCACGGCAGAGATTTGCATGGCCCCGTCCACCTATGAGCAGTATCCACATCGGTTCCTAAGGTAACATTGCTAAACAGGAGACAAAACCCCTTCCCTACACTGAATCAGACAAAGGCAACTAAGAGTCACAGACTTCCCAGGCAGCAGGCTAAAAGGAAACCCAAGCTGTGAGTAAATTTAGCTATCTGCAACAAAAATAACGGGGAGAAGCTGGAGATCAGAGCTGAAGAGACTTTCGACACTCAGGAAAGATTCCAGAGCTAGTCTGATTTCTTATTTTGACTTTTGATTTTATCATTTTGACTGTTTGTTTTGCTCACTTTTGCTTGCTTTTTGATTTACACTATCTGTTTGTGTTAGGCAAAATGCATCAAAAGGCATGATTTTATTGGTCTCTCTTTATGTAGCTACCCGTATTCTTTAGGAAATTTTGCTTGCATTTTTTTTTCACTTCACTCTGGCCTTGTGTTTCTTTTTCACCTGTTAGTTGGTATGTATGTCTGTTTTCCCTCTCACTCTTCGCTCTTTCTAACTTCCTATTGACGCCCTCCTTCCTCCATTATTTCCCTCTTTTGTACCTTCTTTTGTTCCAGGGACAAAACCTACATACCACTGCACAGACAGATTGTAAGGCAGTGGGAAATAGATTCCAGTGGGTTCATACACCGGTTGGCAGAAGCTGGAATCAGCATATAGATTCTAAATCACAGCTTCCCCTTCAATTAAACCTCAAAACTGCAAAAAGTATGCCCACAGCCCACACTCCAACCTCAAAAGTGAACAAAGCCAGAGGACCCATATAAGGAAGAACAGGAGATTGCACAAATGAAGCAAAAGCAACCCCACCTTCCCTGAAAAACAGAATTAAAGAAGGGGAGGGAAAGGGGGAGAGAGAGACAAATATACACAACTGAAGAAAAACCAAAAGAAGAATATAGGTCTCTCCCAGATCCCTGGGAGGGCAGACACTGAGAAAACTGACTTCGGAATGCAAACAATGAAGAGCCCCCAGAATGACTGGTCTCAAACTACAAACCTAGATATCAAGACATTAATGGAGAGATTAAAAAGAATTGAGGAGACACAAGAAGAAACTAGGAAGGAGCCGATAACTGAGATAACAGTAATAAAGAATACTGTGAATGAAGTAAATAACAAACTGATAAGCACGGAAAGCAGAATTAGCCAAGCAGAAGAAAGAATCTTAGAGCTTGAGGTAAAAATGTAGAACTAACCCAAACTGTTAAAACACAGAAAACAAGCTCAAAAAGACAGAACAAAACATTCCAGAGATGAGCAATTACTTCAAGAGACCGAACCTAAGAGTAATTGGCCTTCCTGAGGCAGCAAGAGCGACAGAGACCACACTGGAACAAACTTGCCATGAGATTATTCAAGAAAACGTCCCTCATCTAATCAGTGATACAAAAATTCAAACACAAGAGATTCAGAGAACCCCTGCAAGACAACAAATGAGAAGATCAACTCCTAGACACATAATAATTCACCTAAACAAAGTAGATATAAAAGAAAAAATCCTAAAGGCAGCAAGAGAAAAAGGCCAGATCACCTACCATGGAAGACCAATTAGAATAGCAGCAGATTTATCTACAGAAACCCTGCAGGCTAGGAGAGCTTGGAGCCCTATCTTCAAAGTACTAAAAGATAAACAATTTCAACCAAGAATAACTTACTC
>NW_007072209.1:123762-127020 GCF_000164805.1 Carlito syrichta
TAAGCTTCATCAGTAAGGGAGAATTAAAATCTTTCCCAGATATCCAATCCCTAAGAACTTATGCTGCCACCAGACCACCTCTACATGAAACACTTAAGAAAGTGCAAAACACAGAAGAAAAGGAAAAAAGAACAATGTTCTTCACAAGAACACAGGAAAAAGAATAAAATACACATGAACCAACTCCAAAACCAAAAGAAAGACAAAAAACCAAGTGGAAGAACAACAATTCTATAAGAATTCTATGATAGGGACCAACTCTCACATTTCAGTAATTAGCCTGCATGTGACTTGACTAAATGTACCACTGAAAAGACAGAATGGCAAAATGGATAAAATACCACCAGGCAACAATATACTGCCTTCAAGAGACCCATCTCACTAGAAAGGACATGCACAGACTCAAAGTAAGAGGATGGGAAACAAATTTTCAGGCGAATGGAAAAACAAAAGAAAGGAGGAGTCGCAATCCTAATTTCAGACAAAATACCATGTAAGCTATCAAAAATTTAAAAAGATACAGAGGGCCACTCCATAATGATAAAAGGTTCACTCCATCAACAATAAATATCTATCCTAAACATATATGCACCCAACATAGGAGCGCCAACTTTCATAAAGTAGCTTCTAGGAAAACTAAAGAAAGATATTGACTTTAACACCATCATAACTGGGGACTTTAATACCCCACTCATAACCCTAGGCAGATCATCAGGACAAAAAATCAGCAATGAGATCCGGAACCTCAATGTAACTCTTGACCAAGTGGACTTAATCAATACCTACAGAACACTCCATCCAAAGACCACAGAATACACATTTTACTCATCACCACATGGAACATATTCTAAGATTGACCACATACTTGGGCATAAATCAAGCATAAGCAAAATTAAAAGGACTGAAATTTTACCATGCACCTTCTCGGACCACAGTGGAATAAAAATAAACATTAACACCAACAAGGTCACCCAAAACCCACAAAGACATGGACACTAAACAGCATGATGCTAAACAATTCCTGGGTCAATGATGAAATCAAAACAGAGATCAAAAGATACCTGGAAACAAATGAAAATGAAGAAACATCTTACCAAAATATCTGGGACGCCTTAAAAGCTATAGAAAGAGGGGAATTTATATCCCTACAAACACACATGAAGAAAATGGAAGGATCACAAATTAACAGCCTAAAAACTACCTGAGGAAGCGGGAAAAGCAAGACCACAAAAACCCTAATATCAGCAGAAGAATTCAGATCACCAAAATAAAAGCCCAAATCCAGGACTTAGAAGACAAAAAGATAATACAAAAAAATCAATGAAACAAAAAGCTGGTTCTTCGAAAGGATAAACAAGATCGATGGTCCCCTAGGTACACTGATATAGAAAAAGAGAAAAAAACCCCAAATAAGCACAATCAGAAACACAAAAGATGAAGTCACATCTGACCCTGAAGAAATACAAAAGATCATTAGAGACTACTATGTACGCTTGTATGGAAACAAACTTGAAAACTTTAAGGAAATGGAGGACTTTCTGACATCACACAGCCTGCCTAGGTTGAAACAAGAAGAAATTGAGACCCTAAATAGACCAATAACAATCAAGGAAATTGACTATGTAATAAGAAAACTACCTACAAAAAAAGCCCTGGACCAGATGGATTTGCAGCAGAATTCTACAAGACATTTAAGGAGGAGCTGATACCAATCCTACTGAAGGTATTCCAGGCGATTGAGAAAGAATGTACTCTCCCCAGATCATTTTATGAAGCTAACATCACATTGATACCCAAGCCAGGTAAAGACCCAATAAGAAAGAGAACTACAGGCCAATATCTTTGATGAACATAGATGCTAAAATTCTCAACAAGATCCTAGCAAACCGGATTCAACAACACATCTCAAAAATCATCCATAATGACCAAGTAGGCTTCATCCCTGAGATGCATGGCTGGTCCAACATTCGTAAAACCATAAATGTAATTAAATACATCAACAGATGTCAAAACAAAAACCACATGATTATATCATTAGATGCAGAAAAAGCTTTTGATAAAATCCAGCACTGCTTCTTGATAAAAACCCTCGAACATCTAGGCATATGGGGAACATACCTCAAAATAGTAAAAACCATCTATGAGAAACCCACAGCCAGCATACTCCTAAATGAACAAAAATTGGAACCATTTCCCCTGAAAACTGGAATAAGACAAGGATACCCACTCTCACCCCTCCTGTTCAATATAGTATTGGAAGTCCTGCCTAGAGCAATCAGAGAAGAGAAGACAATCAGGAGTATCCAAATAGGGAAAGAGGAAGTCAAGTTATCTCTCTTTGCAGATGACATGATTGTATACCTTGAAAACCCAAGAGAATCTGTCAAAAACCTCCTTGCACTGATAAAGGCCTTTGGCAAAGTCTCAGGATATAAAATAAATGTGTAAACGACAATCACATTTCTTTACACCAATAATAAACAAACAGAAACCCAAATAAATAGTACAATTCCATTCACAATAGCCAAAAAAAAAAAGAAATAAATACGTTGGCATTTTCCTAACCAGAGACGTGAAAGACCTTTACAATGGAAACTACAAGACACTGCTCAAAGAAATCAAAGATGACACAAACAAGTGGAAAAATATCCCATGCTCATGAATTGGAAGAATCAATGTTGTGAAGATGTCCATCCTACCTAAGGCAATCTACAGATTTAATGCAATACCCATCAAATTACCAGCAACATTCTTATGAGATGTAGAAAAAACAATACAGGAATTCATATGGAAACACAAATGACCAAGAATAGCCAGAACAATCCTCAGGAAAAAAAAAAAAAAAGCAGCTGGTATCACATTATCAGACTTCAAACTTTACTATAAAGCTACAATCATCAAAACAGCTTGGTATTGGTATTGGAACAGTCATATAGACCAATGGAATAGAATTGAGATTCCAGAAGCAAAACCTCAATTTCTCAACCAACACATCTTCAACAAAGCGTCTACCACCTACCACTGGGGAGAGGAGAACGTTTTCAGTAAATGGTGTTGGAAAAACTGGCTGACCACATGCAGAAGATTGAAACAGAACCCCTATCTATCCCCATACACAAAGATTAACTCCAAATGGATCAGAGACCTAAATGTAAAACCTCAAACCACATGAACCTTAGAAAATGAAGGACATACCCTCATGGAAATTGGAACTGGCATTCAATTCCTGAACAAAACCCGAAACCCACAGGCCATAAG
>NW_007072209.1:128007-130983 GCF_000164805.1 Carlito syrichta
GTAAATATCTGTCTGGGGACGGGGAGATACCTCTTATCAACAAGGGTGCCTGAATGAAGCGTATTTGTATACCTAACCCTTAACTGTACCCCACAATATTATAGTAAAAAATATTGATTATAATAAAAAAGAAAGGGATTGGTAGTAGCAGGACACTGTCAGGGTGGGGGTGGGGAGGTACATAATAGCAGTAAGGGTACCTGATCTCAAACCAGGCAAAGTGGGGACCAAAGGGAGGCCCGCACTTTACCTGTACAATGACCACTTGTATATCTAATCCTGAATTGCACCCCACATCTTTAAAATAAAATAAATAACTAAAATATAAATAAAATATTTACTGTCCTAAGGAATGTGATGGCCATGATTCTAAAAAGAAAGTCATAACTGTACCCTACTATTGTTGAATGGAGAACTGCAGTGGGAGCTGGGGAAAGAAAAATGGGTTAATATTTTTGGCTTCAAAGTGCCCAAGAACAAATTAGATTTAGTGCCTATATGGCAACTAAATAAAGACCTTCATTTGCTGGGGTTTTTTCTCGGTTTGGAGTCTTCTTTTTAGCAACATGGTAAAAAATCCAGGGTTAAAAATGTTTTCAAAGGTCACTATATTAATATATTAAATCTGAAAAGGATACAACGGTTTTACTTTTAGGTGTAAAATTACAGGGATAAAGAGAGTAAGAGTAAGCCAAAGAAATGAGATGTATTTCCATTTTATTTGTACCAACAAGAAACATATCAGTGTTGAATCTGTTTGGGGCTCTACAAAATGACTCGAAGTGGCTTAGGCTGAACATTCCATATTTAGAAAGTTCTAGGGGATTTTCATTTCTTAGGTTAGATAGCAATAGTCAAAGAGTGAGGTGCTGAGCTTCTGGCAATTCACCCTGAGTTATCATCTGTATTTTAAGACTCCAAAAGATATTTCAATATGGAGAAGATTATGCAAAGCATTGAAATTCTTAGAGAGTCATGCTGTTCAGAAGTTAGGAAACCTGTCCAGTCTTATAGCCTTAGGAAGGTTGCATTCTCTGTTTTTGAGGCTATTAGGACTTCTCTGAAGAATCTTGGATCATGTGAAAGAAGGTTGGTTGGTATTTATAAATAATAATTTTCTAAAATAAACATTCATATGTACTTTTATTACACAAGACCAAAAGAAAGTCCCAGGTCATTCTGTACTGCAAGATTCTCTTACTCGGTTTTTTTGGTTAAAAAAAAAAAGACAATAAACTTATTGCTTTCAGAAGTATCATTCACAATACATGATTATTTAAGAATATCTAAATATATTTATAAAATTTATAAGTACATATCTAAAGGAAATTTTGCATCACTCCACATAATTAGAGTTTCTCTGAGTGATTTTATGATAAATGAAAAATAGCAAAATTTTATTTCAAATATTCCCTTTAGGCTATTTATGGGTAGTAGCTTTTGCCGTATAATTACAAAAATAGAATTTCAGATTTACATATTAAACTTTCATTTTAAGCATTTTCCTAAGAAAATTAGAATGGCAACTCTATCTAATAACGACTGTACAGTATATAGGAATCAATGTGTACCTGCCTTTAACTATCACCTAGATCGTAAATAAACCACTCTGAAGTAAGTAGATACAAAGAAAAATATAAGACGTAGCTAAGGGTTTTCATAAAAATTTAAAGATACGTAAAAACTTTTAATTGCGGAAATAAGATATCTGATAGGCTTATGGAAAGACAGTGCTCCCCTCACCCTGCTTCATTCACTGCCTGGCTAGTGCACCAGAATGATAGCTAAGCAAGATTTTAACTTTAATACCAGGCTCCACTCCAAATATGCTCCTGAAGAATTATTTTTGAATAAATATACAGAAATAGCATCACTGGATGAAATGATTTATAAAAGATTAAGGTTTTTGTTTATGAAAGATGCCAAATTCTGTAATATATTTTAAAAGGTTTACTCTGAGACAAATGTGAATAAACAAGGCCCATGGCATGATCCCAAAAGGTCCTGAGAATATGTGCCCCAAATGGTTGAATAATAGCTAGACTTTATACATTTTTAGGGAGACAGAAGTTACAGGGAAAACATGAAACTATACATGTGAGATTCACATTGGTTAGGCTAAGGAAGGCAGATATCGCCAAGAAGTGGTAGGGGAAGGAAGTTGGTAGGGCCAGGGGGAGACTTGCAGGTCATAGGTGAATTTAGATTTTTCTGTTTGGCAATTGATACAAAGAGTTAAGCTCTGTCTAAAGAAATTTGAAGTCAGTAAAAGAAATGCTGAGCTGAGATGGGGAGTGTTAGAGGAAGCCAGGTTTCCTGATATGTAAATGAAGCCTCATAGGCGACAGCCCTTAGAGGGAATAGAGGCAAATGTCTTTTATTCAGACTTTAAAGGTGTCAGAGACTCTCAGTTAAACCCTCCTAAACTGGAAAATGCCTGGAAGGGGAAAGATTTGGCTATGTGCGTGGAGGTTCTCTATAGATACTATAGCAGTGTCATGTGATACTCTAGCAGTCAGATTGGTATTTGGTATCTTATTGCCAAAGAATCTGCTTTTTCAGTCTTATGATCTTGATTTTAATGTCAATGGTGGTCACTTGTGCCTAAAACGCCTCAAGGGAGTGGGTATAATGAGATGTGGTCAACCTACTTTTCCATCATGGCCTGGGATTTACTTTGTCAGGTCTCCCTTGGCACTGATGGGGTCCATTCAGTTGGTTACGAGGCTTGAAATTTTATTTTTGGTTTACACTTTGTTATCCGAAAGATGCCCACCATGTTTTTGTTTCAGTTTTAACTTCCATCAACAACTTAAGGCATTGCTGGTTTCCTTATACTGTATACACTATATAAGCATGAATATCATATTTTGAAATTATTCTTATAATAAGATTTACTCTTTATTCTTTTGTTTCTGTCTGATTTTTTTTTTTTTTTTGAGTTGGAGTCTCACTCTGTCGCCCAGACTGGAGGGC